>NW_028301565.1:4330000-4345000 GCF_042242905.1 Orbicella faveolata
AAGCGCCGGCCTGATGGGCCACTTCACCTTTACAACAGTCTTGCAGACCTCACCTTTTAACCTTATCTTAGGCGAAAACATTTTCAAGTATAGAAAATTACGAACGCGTGTGCGTGAATTTTCACTGTCAGTAGTGCAAAGGACTGACGATAAATTGTCCTGCTCTCAGGTAATCATCATGAAATAATTTTCTTAGTCATATAATAGCATGTTATATTAATGAATCAAGTACAGTGGTTTGACCCCAATGATTCAAACCCTCGATTATTCAACCCTCCCCGCTCCCTTTTCCGAAACAAGTTTTTGCCCCTTTGAATAAAAAATTAGAAGAAATTTATTAAACCTCCTGATATGTTAAACCAATATGTCTAAAACTTTCAGTTGTTTTTTTCAGCTTCCTTATTGATGCCATCGTCCGCTTCCACGGCCGTTGCGTCATCAGCTTCATTGGCACCCGTGATCTCTTTAACAACAACCGTAGCAGTTGCACCATCCCCATCTAGTTTTCTTATGTTAACTTCGGTTAGAACAAAGGTCTCCTCCTCTGCCCCTGCCACGGTATCACCAAGGGTGTCACCAAGTAATACCCAGACATCCTCCGTTTCGCCGAGTGCATTTTCTGTGAGTTCCTCCACCACTGTTTCACCAGCTGGCAAGCCTGGAAACTCAACAAATCTCATTACTCCTACTTCCTCGTCACTTGTTAGAACACAGGTCTCCTCCTCTGCCCCTGCCACGGTATCACCGAGGTTATCACCAAGTAATACCCAGACATCCTCCGTTTCGCCGAGTGTATTTCCTGTGAGTTCCTCCACCACTGTTTCACCAGCTGGCAAGCCTGGAAACTCAACAAATCTCATTACTCCTACTTCCTCGTCACTTGGTGGAAGTGCGTCGGCATCACCTGGTAAGTTCTGCTGTAAAATTGTAACACTTTTGGCTTGTCACGCAAAAGCTCCTTGGCGCGGGCCTGTGTTTCATTTTCAGCTAAATGTAAGTGGTTTCCAAACCCACACTGTAAACAGTATGCACGAGCCCGATCGTGCGCCATGTATTTGCGTGTCAATCATGGTTATATGGGACACGAAACGCAAAATATAGATTTTTGCAGTCTTATAGTTACCTGTAAGCAACTGGTGGGTAGCTGATAATGTAGACTGTTCACAGCCTCTGATCTACTTTTCAACGCACGCGAAAGAAAAATCGAGCGAAATGATCGAGTGTCAAGTCTCCCCTTTTTGCGGTGGCGTCCAGTTCTCTCACGATTCTATCTTCGCGTTTAACGATCAAATAAAAATACGAGATCGAGAAAATAGAGGGCTGTGAACAGTCTGCTGATGATCTTGCGTAACAGACACTCAGAGAAAAAAAATACGTTCGTTCTTTAGGAAGTAACTAAGTTGATTTCTAAACGAATTGAATTGATACTCCCCTAAAGTGCTTAGTTTTGTAGACTGAGAACAGTTTCGTATGGCCCGTAGTTGAAAAGTATGACCCAAGTTAATTCCATCTATAAGCTCAATAGGCACAAGCAGTTACAATTCTCTAGCGCGGTATTTGGCTAAAGATCTACTACATTTGTCAAAAAGTAACCCGGTTGTTTCAATTCTTACTTAGTTGTATCAGCTGCGCGAGATTACGAACTATTACAACGCGCTGAACAAACTCTTTTCTTACTTCAGACGGTTATAGGAACAGCACTGTACGTTTAAATGATCTCTTTCTACGTTAGGCTCGATTAGCAGTCGCTGATGCAGAAAGGAGCCCTCGCTCCGAACTCGAGAGAGTGGCCTAAATCGAGTTGATTTCCACGTCAAGTCTACGGCAGTAGATCATTTGTGGTTGCATTACTCTTTTTATGTCTAAATCTGATGAGTATTTCCATTCTCGCCTGCTTCAAAAGTCATTTCTTTTACGCAGGTGCTAATCCGTGTGGAAAGAACAACGGAGGTTGTGCCCACCACTGTGTCAGATATGGATCTGAATACAATTGTTCTTGTAGCGCTGGTTTTAAGCTGGAAAGCGATCTTCACAACTGCACAGGTAAAAGGAAATGAAAGGCTGTGACACGCTACGTTCACAAATCTTACTCGTGGACATAAATTAAAATGGTGCATGTAGCCGCAATACTTCTCGGTTCGTGTTGTGATTCCGCTGTACATTTGGCTCCCTTCCACAGTACGCCGGAGGAATTTGAAAACGGAGGTTTCACTCTGAAAACGCATAAAATGTTTTCCGTCCACACTACGCCAGAGAAATTTTGGATTTGTGTGTGAGGAAAACTCGGTCAGGCAAATCACATGATTATCGTGACGCCATCGCTTTCGAAAAGTTCCGTTTTCGTGACGGATTAGTGTGGACAGTAGGTCTAACCGTACAAATGAAGCTGCGTTTTCAAATTTCTCCGGCGTAGTGCAGCGAACTGTCGCATCTCATTATTTAAACTGACTAACCAAGCCGTCAGGCGTTTCTCCAGGTTTATAGTTTTGTAAATACTTACCAGCGTTAACAAAAGACATTTTCTCGCTCATGAAATGCTATCGTCGATCTCACATTTGAGAAACTGCTATCGCAGTTATCGCTTCGCGAAGGTTTTTCTCGAGAAATTTGGCCTGCCATTCTTTAGTCAGGAATGTGCCCGTAAGTATTGTTCCAGACAAAATTCTTTGCTTTCATAAAGGTCCATTTAATTTAGCCATTTCTTTGTATACTGATGACGCTCCACACGGTTTTGTTCACACAATTTTTTTCACAGATATAGACGAGTGTAACAACACATCTGGCGGCCATAAATGTGCGCATATTTGCGTCAACACCGAGGGGAGCTTTGCATGTGCTTGCAGAACAAGATACAAACTTGAAAATGATGGTCTGACATGCAAAAAAGGTAACGTGCAAGAATACGACAATCATTGTTTGTGAAGTAAAAAAAAAGCAGTTATAATGGCCAAGAACGGCAAAGATAAACAAAGAGTATAAACCAATAATGCGAGCTCGAATCTCATGAATGTAACGCCGGTCCCAAGGGCGGGAAAATATCGTCACTGCTGTTTTTGCCTCTGATTGGCTGAATGTATGGAGCGAATTTTTTCCAACCAAGCATGGAACTATGTATAAAGCGTGGTCGACATCAAACTGAAAACTTCTCTATTCAAAATGTTTTCTATTTGTTATTAGTTCCCAAGACTTCGCCGACCGATAAAGCCACGTCAGACGACATGGAATGGGATTGGGTGGTGTTAGGGATTGTGATAGGAGCGGTGGCATTTGCGATTCTCTGTCTGATCTTGGGAATAATGTGAGTAGATGTTTTTATATTTGATTCGTATTCACTAGTGCCAAGTGTATCTGCCATATATACATTTTAGTGTTTTTAGTCGGTTTTGTAACAACGTTGAGATTATACAATTGCGAGGTTTAACATGTACGCCAGGAATCCTCTTTTCATTGGCTAAGAGCCCACCACGTGACCCGCCAATGATTACCTACAAATAACGGTATGCTCATGCGAAATACCATGGTCTAAATTTGTTTTGCGGCAAACAGTATTCTGCTCATGCGCGGATGCTGCTGTCATGCGTTATTGTAACCATACCCTGGGTGCCAGAGGGTTGCTTTTTTCGTGGCGAAGCCGGCATCAGTGAAAGGCCATCGTGGCTCTGTTGTGTGAAAATAGCAGATTGCTTTCCTTAGCTTTCAGAGAGTAAGTTAAATATGAAAATAAGCTTGTCGATCAAATAATAAAACAACTATTGAACTCGGTTGTCGCACAATGTTGTGATTTGTCAGTGTCTCGAAGATCAATTATTTACCTCAGCCGAAATAATTTATCTGCTCGCCATTGACAAATCAGTAATTATTAATTAATTATCAGTTTGTTCTCCGCTCTCGAAGTCTACAACATGAAGTTTACTCTTTCAAATGGGGTCGGAGAACTATTTATGGAAAGGCTTCGTTAGTGTTAGCAGTTTGTAACTGCTCAGTTGTCTTTTCTTGTAGTTCCAAAAGAGTGATGGGGAAACGAAGGAAAGAAAACATCAACTCTCAAGAGATGACTGCTGTGAAAACCACAAGCTCAGTGGCGGCAACCAATTCAGTGGCAATCGAATCATAAAAGTGGATTTGAAAGGATTGTCCAAGATGACTAAAATCATACATCTTCTAACCTGTACTGTAAAAATACATATCTGATAGCCAAGTGATAAGAGAAGGGAAGAAAAATGTCACTGGGGTGTTTGTTTTCATGTAGAAATAATTTTGAAATAGATGCATAAAACTTCTGAGGTCAGGAAAGAAAATTCGTATTTTGAGCTCAATGGTAATGAAAGGGTTTATAACAAATAAGGATCGTTACACAGTGTTATGATGAAACTGGATACCACTTGGCTTAGGGAACAAGTGCTGTTTCATGCAAATCCCGTTTTCAAAGATTTCCTGAAGCTGCACGGATTTGGTTTCATAGTCACTGAAGTTGTTTAGTCGCAAGCCTGATCGAGCCCGTGTTGCTTAGCAACTTTAGTGACACCATGCGTACCTGGTATACTTGAGTGCTCGGTCTATGCTTTCAGTGGACAAAACTCTTTGCGGAATATGGCGCTTGTTTCTTTCCTTTAATGAACTAGCAGTCTGTCGAAACTGTATTCCAAGATTGGGTTGTGTTATTTGTGCTATTTTGTATTTAAATCGTAAATTTCTGAATGTCATATCATTGAAGTGGCATTGCTATTTACATGGAGTTGTACCTTTTCTTTTTGATTCTGTATGTAAGCAGTTTGCTGTTAAGAGTGCACTTAATTTTCAATTTAATTTCAGTCTAGCTACAATCAGAGACAAAGCCTTTTACAGTGGAACCCCGCCTTACAGTCTCCTCGTTAATACGGTCACCTCGTTATTACGGCCACTTTTTTTTGTCTCGGCGAAACGCCATACATTTTCCTATAAGAAGTCCCGTTAATGCGGCCACCCTGTTAACGTGTCCACCCCGTTAATGCGGCCCAATTTTCGAGGTGGGCAGTTGGTGATCGTATTGACGGGGTTCCACTGTACTACAAATTGGCATTCTCCATGAAAATGTCAGGCTTTAATTTTAGTTAGAAAAAAAACGCTAAAAAAAGTTGTCTTTAAAAAAAGTTAGCAAAAGTTATTAGAAAGGGATACAAATTATTTTGTAAGGATAAAATAGCAGGTGGGATAGAAAATGTAATTTTTACAGTGCAAGAATAGCTTTTCTGAATAATTGTAATAAAAAACTTTATCGTAAGACTTCATGCTAATTCGCATATTTTATCGTCGTCACAAACGACCTAGGTACGTATTTCAAATTTTATTGAACTTCCAGGTCAGCCCTCAAACACGAGCAGAAAACGCGCGGTAATTATTTTCCTATTTCCCGGTCTGAGGGTTAAGGGTAGGCTCAATCTCCAGCCGTGCGCACACCGTGAGGGAGGAGAGGATCGCTTGCGCACTGCAACACCCACGAATGGAGACTGAGCCTAAGAGCGAGGGGCGGCCCGTTGTCTACGCGAGGAGAACAGTTCATCGAGAAAGTCTTGTACCTGGAAGAACTCATTTTGCCACTTACACATTTTTCCAACGCAGCCACGATTGCATTACTCAACGTGGCGTGACATGTCATTGCGTTACGTTTCTGC
The DNA here is from genome assembly GCF_042242905.1 of Orbicella faveolata. Classification (NCBI taxonomy): domain Eukaryota; kingdom Metazoa; phylum Cnidaria; class Anthozoa; order Scleractinia; family Merulinidae; genus Orbicella; species Orbicella faveolata. The sequence continues at coordinate 4,335,652 of NW_028301565.1, forward strand.
TGTGCGCATATCCTGTTTGAATGGAGAGAACCGGGTCGAAACATTGAGTTAATATGCACAAAACACGATTTATAAGAAAATTGAATTTTTTTTTTTCGCATAGGTACTCTCGCTTACCGTTTTCTGTACAGTTACAATATAAGCATGCGCGTAGACAGTAAAGAATCACAGCATCACTGTCTTACCCAGAAGAGAAAGGGGTATTTGTAAACCGAGAGAACTTGATACCCCAAGATCTGATCGACAAAAATGCAAAAGCTCTCTCCCAACACCACGCGATAATTGACCTCGACGAGTCAGCACGCAGGCATTCCTTACAAAGGTAGGCCTTTTGCTCAACTCGATCCCATTTAAAACGGTGCTTTGGACTCGTTTGCGTTGCGTCTCTCCTTTCCATGCAATAAATCTTGCTGTGTTAGAGAGACACGTAGCGGCTGAGCTCTGGAATTGCTGAACTCCGCTGCGCCGCAAGAGTTAAACCAGGATGGTGATAGTACGAGTTTTTCTCGTTTCATTAGTATGGATTGGAAGTTACACTATACTAGGTAGGTAGAACTCAGCTGACTTCCATATGTATCATTTTAGGTCCATAAAGCTTGATTAATTCCTTCGCTTGCGCGGAAAATTTGCGAGAATGTTTCCATCTGCTGACCATCGAATGAAATGAACTAGAGCATTCAACAGAGACAATGCTTGTCTGTTTCAATTGTGTGTGACAGCGAGTCGTAGTCGCTTCAAGTGGGTTCCCGTGAAGTAACTTCTTTATCGAACAATTTGGCTGCGCAGTTAACGTTTAATACTGGATGCTGAGAGAAGAATATTGCAATTATATGGAACAATATCCTCAGCTCAAAGATCCCGCAAAAACAAAACACAAAATTGTCTGATGGGGTTCAGGATATCGATTATTTGATAGCTCAAGACACATCGTCTGGCGCAGGATCAGTCGAAAGTATAATACAATTTTTTCGATTCTTTACTTTTCCCAAGTGAAATTATTTCTCAGTTTTTAAAATCCAAGCTGCCTTGCTTTTCCCCCGAATTGATTATCTTAGGTAGACGTTTGTGACGGCAACATTACGTAAAACAGTCAACGTTTTGCAAACAATAAAGCGTTGATAAATTATTTTATTAGGTAATTTACTTATGTTTTTTTTAAAGTCTTTTCCTGAAATAAATGAAACCAGCGCAAATGAATCATTCTCCTACAGAATTGAAAACCCAATTCACTTAATTCGTCTCAGACGTGTAGGTTTTCCAAGTACAACTGGCTTTGTTTGCGTGTAACAAAGACTAGTGGGAAATTTTGCAAATCTCTCGGACTGGCTAATTGTTATTAATTATGCGTGTTTATGACCTCTTTCAACGAGGTACTATTCGTCTTGTTATAAGCACTGTCGACGCTGTTTGAGACGCTGTTTGTGGTGAATTCAAGTTTTAAATGCAAATGAGTAATGGTAAAATAATGTTACATTCTTACCACTTTTCGCCCTCAGGCTGGACAAGACTGGTAACTACCGCAGAGTTGTATTAAAATGTATCGTCGACGTTTTGCTTGTTTCGTACGAAGTTTCTCAATACACAGTAACATTAACAGCCTCTGAAAATCAGCAACAAATGCTTGACGGAAAATTACCCAAATTGAATAAAGAGGCATTGAGTTTGCGCGAGGTGGCGTGACAAATCTTATGTATCCGTTGTCGACTTCACATTGCGTGATGTTGTATTGGTGAGTTTCATTTCATTGAAAGCGCGCGAAAATATACACGCGACGGTTTTTGCGACGAATGCGAAATGAAACAATGACAGGAAATGATTGCAAGACTTCCAAAGTATTTTAATTATTCAGTCTGTTGTGTGATCAATTTGCCAAAATGAAGCTACACTTTACAACTTAAAAGTATTGTACTTACAGTTCTTGGCTATAGTTAGATAAACTGAATTCAACGCACGAAGATGAGTCAAATCAACATTTCACCATTCAATTGATTTTAATACTGACAAATGTACTTTTATAATGAACATGATCTACCCAGTTATTCCAGTGTAAATAAATCTGTAAACTCTGGAATATCAAAGCAACACTGATTGTGTTTAATCTTGAAATGTAAGACTGTCGGAAAATGCCAGGAAGTTGATCTGTTACAGGGCCTTTTATTTCACAGTCCACTAACAATTTTACAGACAACCATGTCAGTCGGAGATGAATTAACATGATGTGAAATAAAAAGATATATTCAAGCACAGCTTCGCGTTATGTGGTACTTTGGTTTTGCAATTTATGATTTACAATTAAATGAATTTATCTGACATTTTGTGTAACGTCATGTCCTGGCAACTGCACTTGTCACGCAACAGCTCCTTGTTGTGTGACGAGTTAAAAGATCAGCCACCATCGACCTCACAAACTCACTCTTGTTTTTCTTTTGACAGCTGCTTTACCAGATGACAGCAGTGTGGAGGTATGACATACTCAATGATTTCCGCTGTTTTCATTGATCATTCAACTTTGAACAGCAAAGACACAGTCTAACCTAGTAGGTTGCCGATGTTTTTTCGCTTGTCACGCAATACACAAATTGTGAGTGACAAGTTGCGTGACAAAACACTCTTTTCCACCCAACAAATCTTCTATAAATCAAAAACATTTTGTTTCTTATTTTAGTTTTGCTTTTATTTGTTTATTCGTTTAACGTTCGACTAACCTAAGATTTTTGTTCCATTACTTCTCAGATCCTGAGCAGGAGCCGAAGACAATCTGCGTAAGCTGTCTGTTTAAAACTATCGTTGCGGATATTTTGTCAAAGTGATTGTCACGCTATTCTTAGCTGACACGTTACTTGTCACGTCTATGATGCCGAATTATACTTAACTTGAACAGTAACTCTTTTATGACTTTTTTGTATTTATTACACGTTAATTATATCCGAGTGTTAGCATGTGAAATTCTTTCACGCTTCCCATAACTAACAAATTTGAAATTTCGTTAATTCCCTGATTAAATATCTCGGCTAATTTGCATTGATTTGTAGGGTACAATTCTAGTGCATTTGAGTAATTTGCAAAAACTGTGTTTAACAGGAAACTGTTTAACTAATATTGTTTTCCTTTACCCAGCTCAAGGACATACAGACTACCCTTTAACCCTCCTCCGCCAGAAGTATTCACTAATTCGGTGAGTTAACAGCGTGAATCAGTGCACCAGTTTCCACATCTCACAACTGACTCCCTTTAGACATTACAAACAGGCGGCTCTTTTGGTTAAGTTGTTTCCGGCTGAGAACTCACAGAGAAAAGAACATAACTTTCACCGTCAAAGGTGTAGGAGGAAGGGCGAAGAGTTAGTGTCACAAATCTCTCGCCAATGAACAGAGGTACCCAAAGGAGGCGTTCCTTAAAATATGTGTTCGGCAGGGAGTGTTGAGCTGGTTGGACGATCGATAAAATCGTCCCTTTGGCTGACCGGGAAAAGAGCGTTGCTTTGATAAAATTTTTTTGTTCAATCTGCCTTCACTCTTGATGGAAGAATGAATTATAGGATCACCGAAGTCTAAATTTGACCATGAAGCCACGCCCTACTAAGTAAGTAAGCTGATGATTTTGTTGTTGCTAAAAGGCTGAGAAGTTAATTTTGAAAGTTCCTACTGAGGGTCTACGGAGAAAAAGAACTCTTGGTAGTACGGAGCAACTGAAACATTCCCAGCACAAATTAAAAGCTAAGGTTAATTTAAGAGATAATTTCCTCTTGACGTTTTTTCCCTGAAGGATTCTGAAAAGTTAGCTTGTTGGAAGTGAGTGAACGCCCAAACCGGTATTGTGAAATTTTGGACGAATACTCAGAAACCTTGCTGCTAGTGTCCGCGCGCTGAACATCGTGCGGTTTTACTGTAAAAATTGTTTTTTGTCCTTACTGCAGACTCTTCCGCCTAAAGGAGAGCCAGGAAGACCGGGAGAACAAGGGATCTCTGGGCCACCTGGAATACCGGTACATAAATCTTATAGTTTAGTTACATCAAAACAGCAGTGGCGGATTAAGGGGTGGGGACCGTTTCCCCAATCCCCCTTCCTAACCCCTTTCCTATTTTTGCGGAAAAATATAACAGCCGAAAGCCTAAAATCGCTTTCCGCCCTAATAGAACAAAGATGGGCCAGTCAGCAGTCTCACCCCCACCCATATTTTAGCACCTCCGTATCCGCTACTGGCGCGGATAGTCCAAAAAAGAAACAAAATTATCTCGTGTTTCAGTGGGCAACCGAAAAGCAGTAAATGGCTGTTAGTTGTGTCATGATACTGTATGCAGTCTTGTGTTTAGGACATTGAACACGTGTGAACTGAACGCGCAACTGAAATGTTACAAATAAAGAAAGATTAAATGATCGCGGTTGACGCATGGGGCAGTTGCCCATTCGTCCAAGCAAATATTTACCTGCGTAGGTGACAGACCTTATATTTTTTGCAGAGGATCAGGGCCGCTGTGCCCAGTTCTTTATTCATGCGGTTTCCGGCCTGATGTAGCTGGCGCCACTTGGTTTTAATCAATTTCGATATTTTGATTCTGTTATTTTTCGCTATGGTATAATTAATTTTCTTCTTTTCTTCAGGGTGAAACTGGTGATGCTGGAGGTCCTGGAATTCTCGGTAGACCGGTAGGATGGACTTTGTTAGCAGACTTTCGTTAAATGCAAACCTTATACTCTCCTAGGAAAGTCAACAAATGCAATCTTCGTCAAATAAAAGCCCGTTTTCATGTTTGTATTCCTGTTACCATGATCAAAGGGGGTCCAAAATGGGCGTTTGATAATGCCTGTCAAGATTGTTTTATGTGCAAAAAATTCAAACTTTCTGGAATTCCAACTATGGCAAAATTTCACTCACACTTAGGTTGTGATAGCGTCGTTGTGTGTTTGTGAAGAAAAGAACACATGCAACAATGAGGAAAAAAACGCATCGGGGAACCTCAATGATCGAGAACAAGAGAGAACCTTAATCTTATCTTGTCGAGGACTAATCCATAGCCTTTCGTATGGGCATTTCATTTTTACAGGGGGAAGTCGGAGCTCCAGGGGGTCAAGGTCCCCCCGGTCCTGTTGGAAGTGCTGGTCCCTCGGGAATAACACTTATTGGGGTGAGTAGGAAAGCACTTCATAGAAAGCATGACAATTGCACTGTTATTAATTAATGATATTCATGCCACGAGATGGGTGAGGGTAGCTCGGAAAAGAACTGTTGTTGGTGACTGACGTTTCGACAACCTGAGCGGAAGTCGTCGTCAGAGTCAAGTGAGTAGTGTTTGTCAGTCGATAATATTTTAAGTCTGGTCCGTTGAAAGTGATTGGCCAGTTTAGCCGTGATGGTGCGTTATACAACCTCGGTAGTTCCGAGTTCAACTCCTCGACCGCGTTGTGTAAATAGTCGACTGGTCAGCCTCCCGCCATTTGGGATTCTTAACAGTTTATTTTCTATTTGCAATATTTGGTTATTTATTTACAGTGTCCCCAGTTAGCACAACAGTGCTAAATACATTCGACACTTAATTAAGTTATTATTATTTTCCTCTGTACACTATAAAACAGCAACGTAAAGTGACCAAAGTTTGTCATTTTGCGGAAACTTTAACCACGAACAGCGAATCTAAGTTATCGCGAGATATAATGTACAAATCCCCTGCAACTGGTCAAAGGCTACCGCGTTTCAGACAGCGTCCACCCTACGCCGGAGAAATTTGAAAACGCAGCTTCATTTCTACGGCTAGGCCAACCGTCCACACGAATCCGTCACGAAAACGAAACTTTTCGAAAACGCTCTTCAAACCGGAGGAATTTGAAAACGCCGGCTTTGTGTTTTCGTGTGGACGGCTTCAAGACTGAATTCATAGCACTTAAACTGAAACTGGGAAGAAATTGGATTACTATTGTTGGGATATATAGACCACTGGGCGTTCCCAAAACTGTATGGAAATGTGAACTATCATCAATCTTTGAGGCTACTATCGCGATCTCTCGCAACGTGTATTATTTGGGAGACCTAAACGCGGACTTGCTGGACCCGGATAGGCCTCCGGCTAAGGATGGCCGAACTCTGCTGGATTTGTTGGACTTTTTCGATCTCCATTGTCTTATAAACAAAGCAACTCGAAAAGCTAGAACTTCAGAAATATTGCTGGATGTTATCCTGACCAACAACAAGAAAACAGCTTTGAACTCTGATGTTGTAGATACGCAAATTAGTGATCACTCTCTTGTTTATTGCATTCTCCGATCCAGAGCGCCGATTTTAAGATCGCGAAAGATTTGTTTTCGGAGTCTCAAGTCTTACAGCCAAGAAAAAATGCTGAACGATTTGCATAAAGTCCCGTTTCTTGACGTGATGGAAGTGTTTGACGATATTGACGACAAGCTTTACGCGTTTGAACAATTGTACTCGGACATTCTTGATGAGCACGCCCCCGTAAAACAAACACACATCAGAGGAAACCAGGTGCCGTACATGACAGAAGATTGGCGCAAGGCAATTAGGCATCGCAACAAGTTGTGGAAAATATTCATGCGGGATCGCACGGATTGTAATTACGAGCTGTATAAACGGCAAAGAAACAAATGCACGTCTCTCAGACGGAAAGCGATAAAAGAACACTTCAAAAAGAAATCGGAAAGTGGGCGTGAGAATCCGCGTGAATTCTGGGATACATATCGCCCCTTCTTAAACAGTAAAACTAAACAAGCAAATGACATAGTTCTTAAGGAAAATGAAGTTCCCATCACAAATAAGAAACAGATTGCGGAGTTGATGAACAATCACTTCGTCAAGGTGACGGAAAATACTGATGATGTAAAGGAAAGTGATTTTGGAGAAGACTTCATGAATCATCCGAGTATTTTGGCAATTCGTAATGCGCAAAGACATGCACCAGAACAGTTTAGCTTTCATCACACGAACATGGTGTTGGTAGAAGAAATGCTTAAACACATGAATACGCGCAAAGCATGTGGGTACGACATGTTACCGCCCAAGCTGATTAAGGATTCTGCTTCTGCGATCGCCAAGCCGCTAACAGTGCTATTCAACTGCTCTATTGATCAGAGTAGGTATCCGGCATCTTGGAAGATGGGACAGATTACACCACTATTCAAAAAGGACGATGAACTAAATAAAGCAAATTACAGGCCGGTTACTGTACTTCCTGCGCTAAATAATATATTTGAAAGACTCCTGGCAGCGCAACTTGGTGATTTCTATAGCTTGATTCTATCAGACTATATCAGCTCTTATAGGAAATTTCACAGCTGTGAAACTTCCCTGCTATGCATGACGGAGGAATGAGAAGGATGAGAGATCAAGGGGACACTGTGGCAGTTGTATCTATGGACTTGTCAAAGGCGTTTGATGTAATCCAACACTCTCTTCTTCTTGCGAAGCTCAAAGCCTACGGATTGGACCAGGCAAGTTGTGCCCTGATTAAGGACTACCTTTCCTCAAGGAATCAGAGGGTCAAGATAGGGGATACTTTTTCAGAGTGGCTACATGCAAGACGAGGCGTGCCTCAGGGAAGCGTCCTCGGTCCCATGTTTTTCAATATTTTCATAAATGACATTTTCTTGTTTTGCTTATGCTTATGCAGACGATCGCCAAATATATTCATCGGACAGTGATCCTGTTACGCTAGATGGGCGCATGCATAACGCAGTCGAGACAGCAAACCGGTGGTACCGGCAAAATGGAATGTTGGCCAATGAAAGCAAACATCAGGCTTTGATCCTGGGAAAATCGGAACACACCTTCTCGTTTCCTACAAAGGACTCAATTGACATTTTGGGAATGAACATTGATAACAATTTAAATTTTCATAATTACATATCTCTTATTTGCAAAAAAGTCAACAACCAGTTTAATGTAATGCTTAGGTTCAGAAACCTTATTTCCAAAGACATTTTAGTGAAACTGTATAAGGCCTACATACTCCCTCATTTTGATTATTGCTCAACAGTTTGGCACTTTTGCAGTGCAAACAACAGGGACAAAATAGAAGCTCTTAACAAAAGGATTCTGAGATTCATTCTAAGCGATTTTGAATCGCCTTATAATGTGCTGCTAGACAGGGTAAACTGTCTCCAACTTCATGATCAACGCATCTGTAAATTCCTTACTACCCTGTACAAAAGTCTATTTTTCACTAGCTATCCGGCCTATATGAGAAACATGTTCTCGTTCCGTTCTACTTCATACAACATGCGTGGAAACTATATACTGGAAATGCCCAAACCTAAAACTACAACTTTTGGTCTCCACTCCTTTACTTATCTGGCAACAAAAAAATGGAATTCTCTACCCAATTTTATAAGGTTATGTAACTTCTCAGACTTCAAAAAGCACATCAGTAAAACCAATTCATAAAACATGTAAATGACAATTTTATAATTAGTTAACATAAGTCAATTGTAAATATGTAAATAGCAATTTCTATTTTAATTTTTCGTTATCAAATATTTTGTTGCTCGGAAATATTAGCTGGTCAAGCTACTCTGAAATTCGAGCTTAAATAAAGTTTATGTATGTATGTAGGTAGGTAGGTAGGTAGGTAGGTAGGTAGGTAGGTAGGTAGGTAGGTAGGTAGGTAGGTAGGTAGGTAGGTAGGTAGGTATGTATGTATGTATGGACGGAGAACACTCTGAAAACGGAGCTTTTCGAAAACGACGACGCCACGATATTCAGATGATTTCCCTGCCCGAGTTTTCCTCAAACACAATTCCAAAATGACCAGTGATTGTTGCGCTTTTAACGTCCTCCGGCGTAGTGAAAACAGAAAAAAATTGATGCGTTTTCAGGGTGAAACCTCTGTTTTCAAATTCCTCTGGCTCCTCTGTGCGGACGGGGCCTCAGCTTCGTTAACTTGCGTGACTGAAACATCAACCCAGGAAGCATTTTTTTTTGTTTTGGTCTTCACGCAATCTTTCCGCTCTTCGTATGATCTTGGACGCTACTCAGTGCTACGCCATTTGTTGACATCACATTATTATCATTTTAGGCTCCTGCAGGGACGCTTCTATCACAAGACGAGATTGACCAGATCTTGCAAATATGGACTTCTATGCAACGACAAGTGGTTGGTAGACAAACGTGACTGTGTAATTTAGTTTGGAAGATTGGCTGGTGTATGAGCCCAAGTTCCCGTCGAAGAAAAATATATCCACTTTCATTGATAATTTTATAGACCTGAAAATGTCGCTGTTGGTTATCTAGTTGAGGGCTCTACTACTCGTAGATACGGTTTAACGTAAATGGTGACGTACAACAGAAATACACTAAAATTCAGCCGTATAAGAACTGAAATTGGCCATTTAGACACCCATC
>NW_028301565.1:4795000-4850000 GCF_042242905.1 Orbicella faveolata
ACGTCTTGCAGTGTTACTTAAATGACGGCAGAACCTCTGAATGTAGAGATTTGTGATTATTTTTTTTTATTTTACAGTTTTTGACTACCTGCAGTGTCGTAAGAATGCTATCAAGTTTGTTGATATATCCCGCGTGAAAGCGGTCTTTTGCTAGAACGTCTTAGCCTTAAGCCACCAATTTATATTGTCTAGGGATGGATTTTGTATTCAATCTCATCGCATGAAATAAGAGAAAAATACTACAGTCAACTAATAAAATGACAAGGAGAGATACGGCATATGAACTGATTGAGATCGGGGGCCAGCAAACAAGGCAAGCATTGAGCCAAACGAATTAAAGGCAGGCTGCTTAGGAATTCAGAACGCTAATATGCAGCCTAGTGGAAACTGAACGAAGCTTGTAATCCACGAGGGGTCTAGGCTTTGCGCCGTAATGACCCGTACCATTGTCACATGTAAACGTCTGCAATGCACTATCCAGTCTTTTCAAGTTTTTGATCCAGGTCAACATGCGTTCAGTCTTAGAATCAAGAACTGGGTCGCATAACGGAGTTGCCTTTTTTGGATAGCAAGTTTGTCTGGCAGGTGAAAGAGGTTTTTGGCAGGTGTTGGGAAATATGACCCCTGTTTTACAAAGTGCGACAACACCAAACTTTCCTAGCGTGTAAAGCAAATCCTCGACTGGTTCTAACGCCGTCTTCTGAACGTAACTTACAAAAGCGGTGTCATTAGCGATTTGGAGTGTACAGCTTCAAATCTCGATACCTGGCTAAAAATATTGGCCTTTTTAGCGCCCATATGAACTCCACACCAAGCTTGACTGGTAACAGATCAAGAAATGTAACTTATTTCCTCTTGAAATTCAACGTGAGACGGAAGACGGCAGTGCAACGTGTATTTTGAACATTTAGCTGTGACTAGTTAACATCAACAGGAGATAGACCTGCTCTTACAGGAGCCGGTAACTCTTAAAACTTCAACTCTTTTGACATGTTTAAGCACTTCAGTAGCTCAAAACCTGGTTAACATACAAGGACTAGTAATTGGACTTCACTTACCGAGCGACGGAGAAGAATCTGTACCACTTGTCTTGTGAACTTGCAGTTGAACGAGCAGAGCCAGGACAAAAATAGCTTTGGGAGTGGTCATGCCTTTGCTGACAACGTGGAGATATAGAAATAAAGAAGATTTCCCATGGACGCACTTTAAGCTGCTCCTGCTGTCATTTGGGCGAAGATGACTCAAATCTCTGAGCTCGTCATCTACGACGTACGTTCTATTTTTGACCTCAGGGTGTTTCAGCTGTCGTCGATAATCAAAGCTAGTCAAGGATTGTTTTTAACCAAAAGTTAACGTTTAGTTTGAACTCGCGTAAAATTTTTCTTCAATTGTCTTAAGGGATCGTCTGCTGAAGTACCAAGCTGTCGTTTCTTAATCGTTATATTTAAGTGCAGTCACTTAAATATCTTTACACTAATCCTAGTGATTGATGTGCACTGTTATTCTATATATTAAAGATGATTGAGCTATTTTCGAACATGTCATTTCCCCTTTTATTTCTCTGGACGTACATCCGTTGACACTCTGTTTCGCTATGGAGATTTTCGTTAATATTTCTCATTTACCGTGATGACCGATCGCGACTACTTGATAAGTTGGACTGTTAACTAAAGCTTCTGAAACCATATCGAGTAGACGTATCGGGCTACTTTCGATGCAAACGATTCAGCATTTCCCGGCTCGAAGAGGCCAAGCAACGGAGCCTCTAAAAATGTTAACTTAAGCTTAATGACCGCTAATGAAACGTCGTTAATCATTTTGGTGAGGAGATTTGCACTGTTTAAGTTTATCTGCAGCAAACTTACAGTAACGCCCCTCCTTTGACTACTCGGTCAATATAAACGCATCTCTATTATGACCACCGTCGCTTGGCTCGAAGAAAAACTGTTCGGTCAGTCTCAGTCTGGCTGTATCTACAGCCACCCCGTTGATGAGGAATTGAGATTTTGATGGCGTATACGTGGATTCTACTGGAAGCAGGCGACTGACACGCTACTTTGTAAATCGTGTGACAAATGAGCCAAAGGGTGTCTTTTTTTTGTAGAACACAACTTTGAAAACAACAACCAAGAAGATACAAGGTTAGGTGCTTCACTTGGTTTATAGACTGGTGACCAAGACGCGTGCTAACATCATACAGGGGTATTTTTCTTGTATTTGTTTGTCCCACGAAACCTTACACGGACAATTTCTATTTCATGTCTCTTTTAGGTCGCTTTTCGCGTCGGCCACGTTGTGAAAAGCGATAAAAGATGGCACGGAACACAGCGAAGCGACGTGGTGTGTCTGTATTCCCTTCAACACGGGTTGAGAGTAGGCGTTGTCGAGTTGCCTTGCCTCAAACGAATTGGAAGGGTTCAGCAAAGCTCTATTCTCGACGGCAAGACCCTTTTAGCGGAGGAACAACTGAGGTCATATATACTACAGATGCAATCACAATAGAGGGTATCCAGGCTGTGCTCAGAGAAAGAGCAATAGTTCCTTCTGGAACAAAAACATTTCAGTTAATAAACTGCATGTTATGTGATGGCAAATTTAAAGGTGGATAAAAGTATCTCTCCCCCGTAAAGATTTATACCCCGTTGACGCCAAAAGAAGAAAACGTTCAAATACGGAAATAGCTACAAGAGGTCGTTACGTCTGACTTAAGTTAGCTGACTATTTTCGGTAACTGCTCGAGTCTTCTTCGGGCACCGATGACCTCCTTTTCATTAATATACGAACGATTGTCGGAAAGCTTTTGTTCTCAGGCCCCTGCGCTGATCTAAAGCGCAAGTGCTGTCATGCGCATGCTTGGCTTTGTTCATTCTCGAAAACCTCGTCAACAGCGTTTCTCGCCATCATAGAGTCGCCCCTGAGTGAAGATGCTTTGAATTAAAGATTTCTATCATCCCAGTTGAAGTAACAAGTACTGGTTGTGGACAAAATCCTGCCTCTGAGAATCCATTTAGCCTGGGAAGGAGTCTCTGTCAGCAATAATGCTGAACAACACAAAGCTTTAGATTATGTGTTTAACATAGAATATGTGACTAAATGTTTAAGGCCTTTAAAGAGAGTCAGAGGTTCCGCTTCCTTGAAAGGGGTTAGAATGAAAACCTTGAAAGACATTCTTCTTAAAGTTTTCTTTCCTAACCCCCGAAACAACGCAAGACCAAACTTATCAAGTACGCTACCGAATTTCAATAATCTATACTGAAATTCCACAAGTAAAGATTCATGTTTATTAAACATTTTTTGGTTTGTTTGTGACTTATTTTGAACTATTTCCTATTTCCAGTCTGCATGAATTAGCTTCTATGTGTCAGTATTCCATTGCTACTCCACAGCCAACATTTAACATCCATGGCTAAGATAAACTGCTTTTGCAATTAATTGTCGAAAGTCACCTGTTGTGTCAGTAAGCCTGCTGCAGGTGCTTTACACTTGAATTCGTTGTCAACCAGAAGGATAATTCATTTTAACAAATAAACGTAACTTAAAATAGACTTTAAATGGCGCGCAATTTATATCACTATTCCTTAGCTTGTTAACATGTCGAAGAAGACTTTCATTCTCACTCCCATTCTCAAGATATCAATTCCCCCTACTTACAGCCGTACGTTTGTTTGGAAGCTTGTTCTGAGAATTCGGTCCTAAATCAAGAAAAACTCACATATTATTGACAGCTTCCTTTCGTTGCTGTCTGGCGTTGCGTTTGGTCCGTGAACCACGGAGAAACTATGAAATTTCGACTGTGCTCTCGGCGGCGTAAAACAACAAGAGTTACGCCAGTTAAATCTGTCTGTGTGTACAAGTTAACTTGCGATCTGCCAGGAGGAATTAGATACTCATCACTATTGCGAACTGATTTGAGTTATGGGGAAGTCCGCACTTCAACAGTGGTAGGTAGTCTACTTACGAGCCACACATGTGGCCCTCAGGTCGGAGATTATCCCTGTTTCTGTGGCATGAAGCGACTAGGAGTATTTGTACCCACCCCCTCCTCGCCCCTCCCCAAGATCCTCGCTGGGCTATCCTCAACATTTAATTCGCCGGTACCCATTTACACACCTGGGTGGAGAGAGGCACTGTGAAAGTAAGTTGTCTTGTCCAAGAACGCAACACAATGCCTTGGCAGGGCTCGAACTTGGACCGCTCGATCCGGAGACCAGCGCCAAACCATGAGGCCGCCGTGCCTCCCTTTCAGCAGTGGATAGAGAGTGAATTAATAAAATATTCTCACAAGGCGACTAGTTCTGTTGTAATTTATTACTCATAAAATCATGATATCTGTTCCCATTGGCTGACAGCGTACAGGTCCGTGTAACTCTAGAAATCAGAGCAAGAATTGAGATAGTTTTATTGGTTACATTTACCCGATGCACAGTATATACAGAGTTTTCTTGTTTCCTTTTTCTATATTTACACGTGTTAAGTTGACAGTTCCTCATGGAAAGCTTCTGTCAATACGGTATAGCCGTGTATATCTTCAGCATTTGACATGATTTTAAGGTAAAGCCTTTTGAAGGGGACGTTTTTGAAGGTCTCTGGGTCAAGTTTCAGCCGAGTGTCAACTCTTCGTTATAACAGTCTCTCGATTAGTAAATGGTTTGAACCCAGGAGTATCAGTAGTTTGTATAGTGTGATCGTCCGGGTGAGGGTAGTTCTGAAGAAGAACTGTCGTTGGTGACTGACATTTCGACATTCTGACTGGAAGTCATATTCGGAGTCAAGTGAATAGTGTTTGTCGGTCGATAGAGTTATAACGCTGGCCCGTTGAAAGTTGGACCAGACTAGGGCCAGACCAGATGGACAGACGGACCAGACTTAATATAACACAATCGACTGACAAACACTATTCACTTGACTCTGAAGATGACTTCCGCTAAGGTCGTCGAAACGTCAGTCACCGACAACACTTCTTTTCAGAACTAACCTCGCCACGACGATCACAGTATACGAACTAGCTAGTCTCGATCCCGATTAAAACTACGTTTTTCTCAATTACTGAACTGCTTTACAACGTTGTGGATTCTGTTACTTAAAATGCAGATCTCTCCCTCTATTCATACTGTCTACCCAATCAAGTTAAATCAAATTTCTACTTTACATTAGGTTTGCTGAAAATGTTTGCCCTTTTTCTGCAGTCAAGTTTCTTCCTTTTAATATCCATTTTGAAATTCAAGCAGCCCGTTTTCAACTAGATGCAGGAAATTTTTGGTCTTTTCAAAAGCTCGCTTGTTTTCTTGTGATTTTTCGTCGATAGCATCTTTCGCAAATTTCACTTGGTCATTCTCGTATTTTTCTTGCTTCACCAAACTTCTAGCCACGGCATCTTCATCTGCGCTATGTCCAGCTGGGATGTCATCTTTTGGTTTTAGTGATTTTTCCTGTTTCTTACTTTTCGCTTGGTCATTTTCCGTAGAGTCCTTCTTTGTTTTTTCATCATCTTTGGCTTTCTCGTCACCCACGGGATTCTCGGCAATCAGATCTCGTATCTTGCTAATCATGTCGTGCGATTTGGTCTCCTCGAGGTCTTTTCTGAGCTGTCCCAAGTCATTAGTAACGTCTGCAAGAATACAATAAATAAATTGAATGAAACATCTAGGAAGTATAGGTAATGGTATGAATGCGAGTTCAATTAAGGATTAACACTATGTGTGATATTTGAAAATTCTCTCAAAATTGTGCACGAGCCTTTAGGCGATTACTTATTTATTGCATGACCGAGAACATTGCGAAAGCGCGCGCGTTAATTTGCACTGCAGATAAAAGATTAATTGGCCCGCTCTCAGCCAATCACAATGAAGCAATTTTCTCAGTCATATAATATAAGGGAAAAAATGGCTATCATAGGGAAACCCTACAATTGCATAAACATATTCATTGTTAGTAAACGTGTAGGCAGCTTGGTCACAATTGTGAAGCGCAAAATCCAACGCCTCTTCAGGGTTTCGTTGCTTCGAAGCAGTACTCAAGTCTGAGGCGAAAACGTTCGGCCTTCTAGCTTTATGATACTCTACCTGCCATTTCGCCCAATCTTGAGGAAGCCTTCTTGATAGCATCTTGCAAAATTTCCATTGTTTCTCTCAGTGCTTTTCGCGCCTTTGCACTAATGTCTTCTGCTTTTTTCTCCGCCTTCTCCAGTTTTCCCTCAAGTTTTTCTTGCTGGATGCCCAGCGCTTGGCGAACCTGTTTCAAGCTGAATCCAACCTGATTCAAAGCTCGCAGACCCTGTTTAGCTTTTGCCATCATGTCGAAGGGTCTCACAACGCCGTAACAGCAATAAGATTTCTTCTGGCCATTAATAGCTGCAAGAAGAAAATTTAAAAGATACTCTGAGAATCAATGAGGTGACACTTGCTTCCAGCGTATATTTTTCTTCTTCTCTTAATCGCCATTGGTATCGACCTTTAGATCTTAGAGTTGTGAGTAACCACCGAAACGTTTTCATAGTTTTCTTTGTTAAATTGAATTATGTTAATCTTGCTAAAGCAAATGAAATTGTAAAGTAAATAAAAATTATAGTTTTAACACAGGGGCGAAATACTTTCTTTTCAATAGCTATTCTTTTAGAAGCCTGTGGCTCTCTCTTTGCTGGAAGCCTTCGTTTGACCTGTTAAAACCGGTACCTTATTTCCAATCTGTCAGTCTAACTAACAAACAACACTGACTATCAGTGTTTTGAATTATCAGGCAGTATTTTAAAACACACAGGAGTTTTCTATTAGCCGGGATATAGCGAAACATTGACATCAGGAAAACTATTTGACAGTCAAAACTCGTGTTGAAGTGTATGAGCCGTTAGTCTGTTCTATATAACCAGTTTGACAAGATGTTATAAATGAATTAATTCAACCTACTTCTTACTCGGATGATCGGTGAACTCGATGCCAAAACGCATGATACAAGAACTATAACCACGTGCAACACCTTCATCTCTAAAGAACCATGAATCAAGGGATCAAATTAGGTGATAATTATCAGATATCAAAAACACAACACTGGGGTGAAACACAATATCTGCAATTAGACGCGCCCATGACACAATCTTGAAGAAAAATAACAAGATGTGATTGGCTCGTTGTACAGGTTATCCCATAGTATGAGAGTTCGCACCAGTTGTTTCCCTTTTTTTGTTTACACTTTCTCAGGTCGATTCCATTGTGAAGAAAAAGTTTACTCAATTAAATGGTGTGAAACTCGCAAACTCGCCTCCAAAACATCGTTTTATTTGCTTCGTGCGATTGATATGCAACTAATAATACTATATACTGGCACAACAACAACAACTCATCGAGGCATGATGTTCACTGCTCGAAAAGATCAGTGTTAGCAAAGAAATTTCGTTATCGTTTTAAAATTCTTTCCTGAAAGTTTATTTTGCTGTTACGACAGTGCTTTGTCATTTCTTGTTTCGGTTTTGGTTTCTATATCTAAACAAAGCAATTTGCTTTGTTCCGTTATACGACCTTTATAGGACTTCTTTTCGTCTGCTTTGATGAGGAATAAGTAGCAAGCAGATTAGAATTTCAAAAAGATTTTAAATTCCACAAAATACTGAACTGTAAATAGTGTGGAGCAATCGTTCTAATAGTGATATGGTTTTATTAGTTTCACGCCCAGTTAAATCGCCCTTCCTTTGTTGTGATTTGGAAATTAAACTAATACAAATCCCTCTTTTCATAACCTTGAAATTTGGTCTATTTTTTAATTTTGTTCTATTTTGTTCGCGACAAACGACTGAGGGGTTTTTACCCTTTATTGCGCCCTGCATTAATTTTGTTTTACATCAAATCTATCATAGGTCTTTATATGGTTAGCGATCCATAACCCTTCAAAAATCGAAAACGAAGTGTTTTGATAGTGTTAGTTACAGAACACTTCATCCAGGCAGCCTATGCTGTATAAATATCTTGGAGTCACTAGTTGCTTCTCTGCTCTTTCGCTCGCCTTTTAGTGTCTTTTCTATTTACACTCATATCAGGTGAATCATGGTTCATAATACCTAGGTTCATATCAATACCCATAGATACTCTGCGTGGCCGGCGTTCAAAGGGAAGGGAGAGGAGGAAACTAGAAGCGGGAAGCGCGATCGTCCCTTTCCCTCCACCGCACTTCGGGCTTCTGGTTTCCCGTCTCCCCCCTCCCTTTGAACGCTTGCCAAGCAGGCTAATCCATAGATAGATCAGGCAACCGAGCCTGATTCGCCGCCGAAGCGTACTCACCAAAGGGACCGACGATTGGGAAGTTACCGTTCTCGAATTCGGCAGAAAAATTGTTTAATTCAATTACTGTTTACATTGCATGCTAGTTCCTTTCAATCGGGACGAATAAAAAAAAAAAATCTGTGAGGTAACTTTTCTCGGATCGTTATCCGCGATCTTCAATCCCCGAAGTGCGGGGATTTAGGGGGAGGGGAGTAGAGAGCAGGGGCCGGGCGAAGAACATTCTACGCCCACCCCGCGCAAGTCTGCGCTGTCCTCGCGTTTGGTTCTCTTCGCTTATGTCGATTTATTTTGAGAAAATACAGAGTTCGTGAGAAATGTAGACAGTCGAAACACGTATCGAATTGTTCAACTGGTTGGAAAATCTGAATAATAAAATAGTTCTTCGTAAACAGGCATCTTCTCCATAAGAGGTTTGTGTTAACATATTTGCATGATATAAATATTAGAATACCCTGACCTCGTTTGAGAGACGCGCTGAAACTAGAAAGGCGCCGATTCTTTTTGTTATTAGAAAAAAAAATCCAGTATCTCTGAGATTAAATATACTCTCCGTGGTACTAAATTCTATTTTATACTTAAGCTACATCCCCAAAAGAAGTGAGATAGGCCCCTTTCTACGGCTTATAAAAGACTGAAATTAGATTGAATAAAAAAACTGTTTTCTGCAAGCTGGAGTTTAATTTTGTCAGCTCTTCATTTTTCTTTCAAAATGTTCTTCTAATTCTTTATTCGCTTGTTGTTGCTTAAATGTCCGTGCAATTCTTCAGTGCTAATGTCGTTCTGTTTTTCAAGAAAATCTTGGAGACACTCATTGACAGGTACCTGCATTTACTAGTCAAACAGCTCTCTGCATTTACATACTGCAGCGGCCGCTCCACTATACGGTATTAATTTGTTAGCTCCCTGAATAATTTATTGAGTACCAACTAAGAAATCTAAAGCCACTTTTGCGCGTCCGGAAGCTTAAAACTGCGAAGTTCCCGCAGTTAGGTTTAGAGTTTCTCCATCGGAATATGAAAGGGTTTACAATCACACTGCTAGTCGTGGCGACTTTCTCTTTGTCAGCATGTCTTCCTGCGAGAAATCCAGCTGAGAAACTGCTGACGCGAGGTAAGAAACGATTTCTCATATATTCTGCATTTTTGAGCAATGTGCATTATATATATTTTTAAATTCAATTTGGGTTAAGGCAGGGAACAGTAATTCTGTTAACGTACGATAATACGTAGGTCTTATTTGTAACTAAGCGCCCAAAATTGTGTCGTAATGTATATACTTTGAATTTCTGAACACATTTGCATCATCGATATAAGGAAGATTTGGTTTGCTCATCTCAACTGCTTTCAAATGAAATATGCATATTTGAAAATATAGCTATTGATTCCTGTTTTTGAACAGTTGAGTTACGAAAATTGATCACGCCTGCACTCTGAAAGATCTGACGCTTTTTTTCTAGCTTATTTTATGAAGCTTAAAGCTGTGTTTAAAATCTGTGGAACATCGCATCAATGAGTGTGTAACCACTTTGGGTGCGTCTATCATTGATTGCATATGCATATTTAGCATACAAAATAACTATGAAGCGTTGCATTTACAAGAAAACACACTCTTGCCCACCAGGCTAGTCATGGATCTGGATGAAATTCTGCGGATTGTTTTTAAGCCGTAGAAAATTTTGGAATGGGTCGGACGAAAGACGTTGTTATCATTCTAGGATAGAGCCGAATCTGATATAGCTCCATCGATGCTTCTTAGTTATATGCGCGAGCAGTGGTTTCCCTTTTCATATCAACTAGTTTATTACCCAAAAGACTAAAAGCATGAGCTCTGCGTGGAAAGTAGTACTACTTTCCTATCACATCAAAGACTACCTGCATAGGACATACTATGGAAACTTTTATTGAGGGATTTATTTGTGATTTGGCTACTTGCAAACTCCACTTCTATAAGATAACGACTAGAGTGTGAGGACGAGTCTCTCTCCCGATCCCTATTACTACACTCGGACAAGCCTCTGCTCCATTTGTATGCTCATTAATGTTGCCTGTCAGCGAAAAGTTCGCCCGAGTCAGCATGGCCTCACTTTTTTAAAGAGCTTTTAAAGAACTGATTATGTAAATTAGTTATTCAATGCTTTAATAGAGAACAATCTGGCTTTAATTTGAACTCGATGCCATTCAATTAATTTACTTTGTACGTACTGTAACACAGAACATTAGTACATCAAAACAGCCTTATTCTAACAGCTCGCTCAGTGTTAAAGAGAATCGGACATAATTTCATCTTTCAGCAAATTGCGCCTTGAAAATATGTGTTAAAGATTACTTTAAAAAATATATTTTGCACATGTGCTTGTTCACATGTTAAAGTTTCTTGTAAATACGTTGCTGCATACCATGACGTGAGATTTTAGTAAAAAAAACAAAAAAAAGAACCATGAATCTATGCGATGCTTATCATTTCTATTACCTTGCAGTGAAGAGGGAGGATGAGGCTGCAAAGAATGATTCAAAAGCAGAGGAAGAAAGACCGGCTCCTGGTCTCGGTGGTACAAACGTACGATTTCCCAGTAAGTTATGATAAGTTGTAGAACAGTGTTAAAATGAGTGTTGTAAATCCAAAACCAAAGTTATCACTGGCCAATTACAAAGGACAAAACTCGAAGTAAATACATGTAGCTGACGTGAAGAGCGGGAAAACGTGCACGAGCGAGACATGATTGGTTTTTGTTTTACTTCTGATTGGATGAAAAAGTGGCGCGATTTTTTAAGCCAATCGCGTAGCGTATGGTAATGCAGAACCAAGTAATTTTCAGAACTAAATTGACTCTTATCGATATTCAGAGCGGGTTTTAATTAAATGTAGTAGAATTAAGACCAAAGCGATCACAGTCACCACTTAATTATAGCAAACACAGCAACGCAATGACCCAATGAGAGCTCGAAATAGCTGATACATGCAACCGGCGCGTAAAACAGGAAACGTGTGCCAATGTCGCTATTGGCTTTGGTTTTACATTTAATTGGTCGAGTAGAGTTTGCGCGGATTTTCAAACCAGTTATATAGCGTGGGTGAGAAAGCGAGTAGTTTCGGGTTACTTTCAGGAAATCTATTGAAACGCACCCCAAAGACGTCATTTTGAAATATTATCGCGTCTTACGTATCCTGGAATCAACAGTTTCTACCACGTTTTTGACCGGGGAAAGCTGTGTGAGTTATTTTAAGCGTTGTAACTTGCTTGGCAATGACTTGCATGATCAGTCAATCAAAACGCCCACTTAAGTTTTGCACATGACTGACATCACTGCGCTAGCCAGGCGTCCTCCACAATCTTTGTGAAAAACTTGCACAAAACACTGCGATTGAGTTGGGAGTTTTCTAGCTTGGCCACAATGCATCGCTTTTAGTCGCTGCCACAAGTTGGCCGAAGAATAGCCTGTATCACTTTGAGGGCCCCCTGGTTTGAATTTTCACTTTGTGTTGTGTTTAGTTTGCATCTATCAATTGGGCATGTCCAATCGATTCAGCATCTGGGATAATCAAATCACGGCCTCTTCTGCTCATAGCAGTCTCCACCTGAAGCCCCACATGGGTCGGCTGAATAACCCTTACGGGTCCTGGTGCATAAAGAGAAGACATCGGGGACCACATTACCTGCAGATTGATCTTGGTATGTAACAGGATATTATGCACTGGTCACTCATGTTACTCTCAAGGTCCATTTTAGGTCCTATTTATGTGCCCTAGAAAAAGACATTACAGAGAACGTAAAACTATCAAACTGGCTTAAGAATAGCATTAAATGACAGAAATCTACGATCTGAAATACATACGATCCCTCAAATTCAAGATCAACTCAGAGAGAGAGAGCTCGGGGGGAGGGGGGGGGGGGGGAAACTCTGAAAATCATTAGGTGGGGATGTGCCGCTGGGATCCTGAAACCCTTACCCTATACCAGACCATGATCAGCTTGATTTTGCTACTCTATCCGAGACTAGCTATTTTAAATGCAGAAAATTTATCACTATCGTTGTCCAACATGCGCTAACTTAACCAATATCTTACAAAATTATTTCCGAGTTTCAATTTCTGTTATAAAACCGGGGAAAAGAACCTTGTTCTACCCTAAATTATTTACACTCGCTACTTTTCTGGTAAATTATACCCTATTCTAGACCAAAACTGTCTGATTTCTATTCCCTATCTCACACTAAACTGCCTGAAAACCATATCCTTCAAAGCGGCGCATACCCATATAACTTTTATATGGGAGATCCCCTGGACGGGGGATCGAAGCAATTAAAAAAAAAAAAACCATTCCTAAAGACAAAACAGACCACTAACTTATGGGTGCGAAACAAGTATTTTCTGAATTGACTGAAAAGCTTGTCCACTTTAATTTCAAGGTGATATGATTTTAGGTGCGCAATTTTACAGAGCCAGTTTGCATACAGTTTTCAAACTCTATCCCTAATCCGTTTGATAAATTTCTTTTAACAAGAGCTACTATTTCTGCCTTGGTATCTAATCCACTTAAGTAACAGCATCAATGATCTATTTTCTACCATTTTCAATTTTGCTAAAAATCCTGCAATATTTTTGCAAAGGTATCATTATGCTGATCAGCGGTGTCATAACACAAGGCGCACGTCACACACCAGACTTTGTAGATCAGTATCGCGTGAGTTACAGTATTGATGGTCAGCGGTGGGATATCTACAAAGAGAATGGCGAGGAGAAGGTAATAGACGTTTTTGTTCACAACGAGACACAGTAGGACAGTGTAAATGTAAATAAAAAAATGAAAATGTAAATGTAATTTGTTTACCCACGGAGCACCAAGGAGTTCACAGAACTCGTTCAGAAATGTCCGTGCATTCAAGGATCGAATTGGAATTTGAGAAATGTTGGTTTTTGAGGAGAGGGGAAAACCAGAGTACCCGGAGAAAAACCTCTCGGAGCAGAGAAGAGAACCAACAACAAACTCAACCCACATATGACGCCGGGTCCGTGGATTAAACCCGGGACACATCGGTGGGAGGCGAGCGCTCTCACCACTGCGCCATTCCTGCTCCCCTGCAACGTTTCTGGTAAATTAGAATATGGTAAGTTAGAACATGCAGCAAATAGTAAATACCTCAAACTTACGTACCCGATCAGAATTCCTAAAAAAAATGAAAGATTGTTGCTATTGATTTAATATCAAATGATAAGGCAGCCTTGTGACTTGATCAACTTAAATAAGATATCGAGTGATTTGCTTAATATTGCAGTCAAAATTGTCTGCAACAGAGCTTACCCGCCAATCACGAGAACTTTGCCCAACGAATTACTCTGACGCAGCACAATTAAATCTGATAGTCTGTGCGTGCGACACTTGGCGAGAGGTAGTTATTTGAAGTATTTAGAGGCGAGTTGTTAAGATAGTCCATAGTCCCGATCATAAACCGGCGTTGTTTCTGCGTTAATGTACCCTGCGACAATTCAAACACTGCGATATTAGTTTTGAAAAATCACAGAAATCTGAAAAGACTAAATGTTGCGAAAGCTTCAAAACATTAAAGCAATCGTCAATACTTCCAAAAGTAAATTTCTCATTGATTGTTGAAATTTGTTTCTACCACCAGGTCTTCAAAGGTTTCTATTTCCAGTTCGCCAATTACTTCCAGTACCGAGTGGCCGCTCGATACGTCAGAATTCTTCCTCAGACCTTTCGCGGATACAAGTTGTGCATGCGAGCTGAGCTGATTGGCTGTGCGTTTTGGCAAGGTAGGAGAAGTTAAAAAGAATAAACCGTTAGACAATGATTAGATTAGGCTGTTTTGGAAATTTTATATTGCAAAAATTATATTATATTTCGTCCTCTCCCCAAAACGTTTGTCATGGCCTATCCCGTTATATGAATTGACAATTAGATTTTAGAAGCAGCACGCAGTCCTAAATATAACTCACTTTGCTTCAGTTAGGACATTTGGATTTTTTGATTTTCAGTTAATCTAGCGTCAAATACGACCGCTGAACAATCAAGCACCGTGAACGGACAGGTAGCCTCCAGAGCAATTGATGGAAACTTTAGTAGTGGTGAGAAATTAAATTTAGCAATGTACAATGAAGCTTTTCCATCCAAGAGCATATTTTACCGCTTCTCTGCTAGTCTTTTATTCTCACCCATTGACAACCATATAAAGCACTGGTTTTAATAGTCAATGGTTACTAAGGTTGGATTTCAAGTTTGGAGATGAACCCGGTTAAAACCTGGCTGGTGTAGTCGTCTTACCGTGCTTCTCTCCGCCCAGGTTTATAAATAGGTTACTTTTATCGAACATTTTGGAGAAACCTGATAAAATGCTGTTTACAGAGGGAAATCGTGTAGTAACTTCCCTACCGACACAAGCGTTTCCTGCTTACCTGTAGCCATGTTAGTTGTACCTCGCAAAGCCCCTTCTAATTTACTACCAATAAATTGTCAGTATTTCATGACAATCAACATGACGTTTCTCATTGTGTTTTATTTTTGTGCTAGAATCTTGTTCTCTGACCCAGACCGAAGACAATCCATGGTGGCGTGTAGATCTGGGATACGTAACTGCCATAAGAGAGCTTTACCTTGCCGCTCCTCGAAATAGTACTGAGTTAAAAGACTTTGAAATAAGGATTGGAAACAGTACGGAGAACGAAGGCAATGACAATGAAAAATGCGGAGACAAACACAGCGTAAGACCTGGTGATGTCAAAACCATCAGGTGTAATATTACTGGACAGTACATCAACATCAGGATACCTGAGAGCGGGAAAGCTTTATCATTGTGTGAAGTGGTGCCTTATGGAATGGGTGAGTTAATCAAACAGAAATCGACAATGATAAACGAACCCAAATAATACAGTCTTACAGGGTGGTTGAACCATTTTGTTCTATTTCAGTGTTATTTTGCACACCAGAAGCTTCTAAACTTCTGTATAAACTCATACATATTTGCATTTCCTCTCATTGGACCATACCTTTTGTTTTTCGTCTTGCAGACCCGTCAATGGTAAACTTTAGTCCACAGGTTGTCTTGAGTTACGTCAACTATGTTCGCATGTTAGAGTACAGGAAGCGACTATTAGAACAGCAGGGACGATTAAGGAACGCCACCTTGGAGGCTCAAAAAGCAGGAAAACAGCTGGTTAATCAAGGTCAACAGGTAAAGATAAAATGAGATTATTACCCCTCCTTTACCAGAGGCTTATAAAATTATAGACACCCTAAAAATGTAAATGGTCGACCAAGGGCGTAGAGAAACGTCGTTATGATCACTTACAATGTTAAAGTTTTGAACACTTTATATGGAGAATTCAGTTGAGGCTAGATTTCTAGCAATTTAGGGAAAATTGAACAGGCTGATTTTTCCTTTTAATGCAGCTTAAGGGAAAGTATTCTTTCAGTTAACATCAATCTCTCGCAGGACTCTGATAATTCTTTTTCTTTTTACGGTAAAGAAGTATTTGAATCCTCCCCAGTTATATTTCGCCATAGAAAATATATCTTTCTCCATTAGGCCTATTAAGTCCTAGGTTTGCTTCACATCATACACCCCTGTTGGTGTGTTAGTTATGAGAATACGATAGTGTATCGAAACCAATATAAAAACCAATGTAGCTTACATAACGACGATCAAAAGTTTACCTATAAGTTACTTAGGCTTGGATACAGAGCAAATGTTCGTGTGCTTGATTTCTCCTGAAGGCTATTGGTGGAGCCCAGCAACAAGGTCAGCAAGCAATCAATCAGGGGAAACAGTTGGCTGGCCAGGGACAAGCTGCTATTGGTCAAGGACAGGCTGCAGTTGGTGGAGCCGTGGGTCAAGGACAAGCAGCTCTTGGCGGATTTCAGAGTAAGACTTTGGTATTAGCCATTATTACAGAAAAGTTAAAGTACCACTCATGGTAAAACGCATTTCTTTCAGATCAAGGACAACAGGCATTTGGCCAAGCGCAAGGGATGTTTGGTGGCGCACAAGGTCAAGGTCAACAGATGCTGGGCCAGTTTCAAAACCAAGGAGCAGGCATGGCAAACCAATTTCAAAACCAGTTTAACCAGTTTCAGAATCAAGGTGCAGGAATGGCAAACCAATTCCAAAACCAGTTTCAAAATCAGTTTGGCCAACTTCAGAATCAAGGAGCAGGCATGGCAAACCAATTTCAAAACCAGTTTAACCAGCTTCAGAATCAAGGTGCAGGAATGCTAAACCAGTATCAAAACCAGATGAACCAGTTACAAAGTCAAGGCATGGGTATGGTCAATCAGTACCAAGGCCAGCTTCAAAACCAGTTTAACCAGTTGCAAGGCCAGGGCATGGGCATGGCCAACAGGCTTCAAGGACAAGGGATGCAACTGGCCAATCAACTTCAGGGCCAAGGTATGGGCATGGTGAACCAACTTCAAGGACAAGGCATGCAATTGGCCAATCAACTTCAAGGTCAAGGCGCAGGAATGCTGGGACAAGCGCAAAACCAGTTAAGCCAGCTTCAAGGACAGGGTGTGGGAATGGTAAACCAACTTCAAGGACAAGGGCAGCAGCTGGCTGGTCAGCTGCAAGGCCAGGGAATGGGGTTAGCCAATCAGATTCAAGGACAAGGCATGGGTGTTGTTAATCAATTACAAGGTCAAGGTGAGAAAAGGTCTGCAAAATGTTTACCCTTTTTCTGTAATTGACACAGAGCGCAATTTCAGCTGACTAGTTATTGTTTTTCATATAATCTCGGATGATATTCTTCACTGTACAACTTCGAAATGTACATTTATACGTAAACTATAGAGATGAAATGTGCTTCAATCTGTATGGGAGGCGCATCATTACCTTATTCTTGAAGGCAAACGCCTTCTCTCATCAGCTTTGCAAGAGTTATGTGTAACGGTTTATAACTGAATCAGAACGCTGAGGTGGCGTTTTCACGGTTTTAAGACTCTTTAGGACTAGGAGACAAACGCAGCAAAAGTTGAAGAAGACACAAACAGTTAAGTTAGACAAGTAAGACAAGCAGCAGTCCAAAGTCGCTCACAATCCATTATAGTTAACTGCTCGACCTCTCCGCGCTTATTGCACTTGAAAGAAGAGTGAAAGGGTCTGTTGACAAACCTTGGATTTGGTTGGAGAAGAGAAACTTTCAGTAATTTAGAGTTGAAAAAATGAGCCGTGTTTGTAATATTTTTGAAGGGATGATTTGCCCCAACCCACTAATGTAAACATGATTTCCCCTTTACCTGAAGGCATGGGTGCAGTAAACCAACTGCAAAGCCAAGGACTGGGGATGACAAAAGACCTGAGTAAAACTTCTGATGATTTGATTGAAAAGGTGAGATACCTGACACGAAGAAGAGCGTAAAAAGTATGTGAAAAGTTAAATCTGAATGCATGGTAAATGTAAGCCATAAAACAGAAATTTTAATAATCTAAAATGATATCGCCATAATACGAACTGGTCTTTTCGTTGATTTACTGTTCCATTCCACGACTTTGTGTCTTAACTGCATTTACTCTTTTTCTTTTCAGGCTAAAGACTTTTACAAGAAGGTAAGTTTTTCGACACTTCTAACATAATTTTGCTTCAAAATAACGAAATCTTCTCGGACAGATTAGTGCCTTTTAGTGATGCCCGTGTTTCCGTATTTACGTTCTAGTTGAAGCCTTGGCAGAAGAGAGCAGAAGATTTCTACAATGAAAAAATCAAAGGACAATATTTTGAAATGGGAAAAAGTAAGTAGTATATTTCGTACAAGAGCAGCTTATCTATAATTTAGATCTGATATAGATCGCACAATTCTGAGGCTTTTCCCCAGAATTAAACAGGCGTAGAATTGATATAGTTGTGATAGAAGTCGGCGTAAACTGTTAAACCCTGTTTTGTAATATTTGTAAAAAGAAAGTGCTTGACACAGTGAAAAACATGTATATCTCATGGGATTTCCTTGAGAATTATTGAGAATTATTTCCTTTGGCTTTGATACTAGCTTTATTCTCACTTTCCTGTTCATTTATTCCCCTAAATATGTCAATCCCTCTTGACGTTTGTAAATGTAGCCTATTGCGGTTTTTTAATAGCTTTAGTGAAACCTAGAACCATAGTTTTATTAGACAGATTAGACGTGATTCGAAGGAGGGACAATTGAGTTCACTGAACGAGAAAACTTCTTCTTTGAAAAAAAAACTAAATAACAACGAAGTTGACAGAATTTTGATGTAAGACCGTGTTTCATCGGGATATCCAAACACCGAGAAGAGAGCTGAAAATACGATGCGCAGCGGAGTATTTTCGACGAAACTCGAGGTGTTTGGATAGCCGACGAAACAGTGTCTCGAGTGTTTGATATATCTTCTCAATCGAAACAAAAACTAAGGAGTACACCGAGACGTAAAATCGTCAAAATCTATGCTAATTAAGACCGGGCATCCAAACCTCCTTCACGGTTGTGATTTTCTTTGTTTTGACTTGATGAATTATTAATGAGTTTCAGAAGATGATGTATAAAAGCGATGTATAAAAGCATGTTATTCAGGAGACGATCATCTTATTCCAGGCTCTCGTAAGAGAGTTGCCATTAATTCTTTCAAACTCAAACGACAACAAACGACCAGTTATCTTCATCATCTTCCAGGGTGGTTTAATCGTGGAAGGGAATATGGTCTGAAGGCTCTCGATGTGTTCAAAGACACAGTGTTGTCTGAGTTCAAAGGGCTGGCAAGTGATATTGGCGGAGAAATATCAGCAATTGGAAACTACGATACAAAAGATGTCAAAGGTCTCCTGGACAATGTCGATAAAGACAAAATCAAGGAATTGGTTGAGAAAGTCAAACCTCTTATTCCTGAGTACTACGAAAAAGCCAGAAAAATGGCCACTGATATCTTTAACCAAGGGAAAACGGAGTTCGACAGGATAAGAGAGGAGGTTGAAAATGAGGTAACAAGTCTCTTTTAGTGTTCAGAAGCCCTTCGGAAGTTATTCGGAGAAATCTTCGTATCCCATTTTGGTATTCCGGTAGACTAGGGAAGACAAACCCTGCCAAACATTTATTAAACTGGGAAAACAAGAATAACAACAACTCTAAACAACAACGAAAACAGCGACAACGACCACAAAATATGGCTCCAATAGTGCTCCAATTTGTCCAGAAAGAAATTTATGTATATCTTTGTACTCCAGGCTTATTAACTTATAACAGCTTCACTGCACTTTATTCGTAGGCTAATAAAGCCGTAGCCATGGGAGAAGGGCTGTCACAAGAGGCCACCGGGCTTGTAGGTGAAGCACAGAAACAAGGAATGGAAGCTGTTGGGCAGGCGCAGCAGGCCGGAATGGGAGCACTGAACCAAGCCAGGCAGACAGGACAAGGACTTGTGCAACAAGGACAACAGACCCTCAGTAAGTGGCAAAAACACAGTTTACAATAACTGTACTTTAGAATGATGAGTTCTTTAATACAGAGATGAAGTGTTTGGTAGACGGTAAAATTGTAATTAGATGTGAATTATAAGAAACCTCTGCCTTCCATTCTTTTACGAATCTTTCGTCGTACTGATTAATTGCGGTGAAACGCGTCTGGTTTGCACTTTACCATACAGTTTATCAAACAAATATGCGATAACATCTGCATCAAGCAAAGAAAGTAAAGACATAAGAAATTTAGGTCACCATGAAACAATTTACAACAATAGTTTCTCTTTTACTTGATAGACCAAGTACAGCAACAAGGAATGGGAATAATGAACCAGGCTCGTCAAACCGGTATGGGCGCCTTTAATCAAGTCAGACAACAAGGAATGGGAGCTTTAGGACAAGTACAGAATATGGGACAGCAAGGCTTTCAACAGGTATGCCAGGGTTATATCAATTGCGTCTTAGATCGCTGAGTCCTAAATCGCAGTTATATCAGCTGTAGTTCAACGAAAATAGCTTAAACAAGACTACTTAAGACCAAGTTACGTTGTCCTTGCCACTGCCATGCAGTTTATTATGCATTTATTGACGGCTTATCAGGTAAATATTGCGTGCACATACATGTTTGATACAAACATGGTGCAACCACACTGTTTATTTCTCAGGTTTTGGAAAATAGTGAAATTATACAAACGAAATGATCAAACCTGTTATACCTTGCAAAAAGCCTCGATGAAATGAAAGGAACGAAGGTGCAAGGTATAGTTATTTCGATCATTTTAGCTTTAAGTTGTCAATTCTGAGAAGTTTACAACGGGACTCCATGCATGTTTACACAATTTAACGCGAAATCTTTCTCAATAAGCTTCCTGTCACCGTTTTCTTTTCAACATATGGTAGGAAGGTTCTTTGAATCCCAATCCTCTTATAAAGTCTTACAAGACAGATCGTGAAAATGAATGTATTTGAACACAAACGATATTCTTTCGAGCATCTTGAAAGCTGCGAGGCACACTGTAACCTGATCGAGCGTTTGTTTTGCCCTCAGGTGCAAAATCTCCAAGGCCAGCTCAGGCAGACTGGTCAAGGATTATATGGTCAAGCACAAGGTATGGCCCAAGGGCTACAGGGTCAGCTAATGCAGCAAGGCCAGGGACTGTACAGTCAGGCTCAGAGAATGGGAGGAGGCTTACAAAGCCAGTTAATGCAGCAAGGACAGAATCTGTACGGTCAAGCGCAGAGCATGGGCCAAGGCGCCTTTCAGCAAGGGATGAACCTTGGCAGTCAACTGCAGCAGCAAGGACAAAATGCTTTCCGGCAAGGAGCTGGAATGGCACAGGGTCTCCAAGGTGCGTTTTTCAGCAAAATAAAATTTTAAAAAAACTCTCTGTTAGGCTACCATCCTTGGTCCAGGAAAAAGTTGTTGCTCAAGAGAAACGGTCGTCGAAGAGAGTGGTCGTTAAGAGATCTATAAAACTGACTTTACATCAAAACCATTTTCGCAGTTGCCTTATGGTTATTGCATCGTACTACCGATTACTTCTGAGTTCTTGCAATTTACACAAATATCTGTTACTAGCTCAATGGAACTGCCTTGTCACCAATAACCCAAGATTAATTACATTATTAAGAAAACAGTGCACCTTTTTCCTTGACAATGAATGTTAAACTGCTGTTTAACAGAGTTCAACAGTTTCTTACCTTGGCTTGCTCCCAATGTGTTACATTTACAGGCATGGGATCAAATTATTACGGGCAGGCTATGAATATGGGTCAACAATTTCAACAACAAGGCCAGCAACTCATGAACCAGGGACAACAGCTGTCACAGCAGTTGGCAGCCAAGTGTATATGACTTTCAAACCCACCAAAGGAATGTTTTGATCTTACCCTTTTTCCGAGAGGAAGGAATTTAATCATCATTCAGAAGTTGATGATCTGTTCCACGTTCGAAATTTTCTTTGCAATTTACACTACGAGTATCAGTGAGAAAAAGGTGGCGTTACAGTGGTCTGGTCTCGACAACCTAATCGGTAGTCGTCTTCTGAAGAGTAATGTAGAAATCTCGTTTGATCGGTATTTACATTTCATTCATTGGTACTTTTCCCGGTCCTGCATTCATTTTCTTTTCCTAGCCAACGCTGAGTGGGTGCTGTGTCTGAAAAGCTAAAAATGTGAAGGACCTGGTTTTCCACCCGTATATTTTACGTTTTTGCTTTTGATTTTCGAACAGTATAGTGCAACTAAAAACGTTAATAGGCCAAGCTAATTTGTTATCAATCAACTTTTATAGGAATGGGATCAAATTATTATGGACAAGCTCTGAATATGGGTCAAGGATTCCAACAGCAAGGCCAACAACTCATGAACCAAGGTCGACAAATGTCAGGGCAAGTGGCAGGCCAGGTACCGAGCCCTCAACAGCAGTGGCAGCACCTGATGAATCAGGGACAGAAACTTCAGAAACAGGGCCAGAGTCAGGGGGAGGCCCTCAAGAAACAAGGCGAACAGGCGGCCGGTGGTGGCTCCAAATAGAAATTATATGGCAACCAAACTGCTTTTAATTCTCAAGTGGGCAGTCAAGATGAACCAAAGTGAATTCAATGTGCTACAAATGGTCTATTACGTTTGCTATTAAGTTCTATAATTGCAGCTCTAGAGACATTTTGGAATGTTTCGCGGTTAAAGTAAAAAACGTGCTAGTGAAGCTGCTGGTGCCATGCTCACGTGCCCTACCAATCAAAGGCGCCTCTAATAATTCTGCTAAGTTTGCAAAATTGCTTTTTCTTCCTCCATGCAGTTAAGAATCGAGGAGAGTTTGACTTCAAAATTTTAAATTCCCTAGCGAAGGAGAGGTAGTAGTTTTAAACGAGTGTATTATTTCCAGTGTCCTTTCCTGACCGCAATCTTCAAGTTTTCGCTTCATGAGAGCAAACGCTAACCGACAACAGCTAAAGATAGCTAGGAATTTTTCAAGTTGTTACATTACTTACTATTTTTAGGGCCAAATCCCATCAATAATAGCTTGCTTTAGCAAAAACAAGGCTGCGTATGGGTTGAGAAGCAACAATTTGTACTTGAAGTTACACGCAAGCGTTTGCTTCGATAAGCTATATATCCGGCGAAACACATATATTTAAATTGATGTACGACTTTTATTGTCTCTTGTAAGGTGAACTAAGCCTCTCATTTGATGCCGGGATTATACTCACATACTACTGTCTTTACTCCCTGGGATAGTGCTTCGGCATATTCCTTACTGGTTCTTAGAAACGCAAATGATATAGGACGAGAGTACATTAAAGCGGGTTGAAATCGACAACCACAGGTCAGGACCAAAGCTAATACACCAAAAAAACAAAACAAACAAACAAAAAAAACACTTTGTATTAACGTGGCCACACCCTGATATTATCGTTTCCTTTTGTCCTTCTTTACCCCTTTTCCTTTCCCGCTCAGGTCAGTTCCCTAGCAGCATCTCTTCGTCA
Organism: Orbicella faveolata; assembly: GCF_042242905.1. NCBI lineage: Eukaryota > Metazoa > Cnidaria > Anthozoa > Scleractinia > Merulinidae > Orbicella > Orbicella faveolata. The sequence goes on from NW_028301565.1 coordinate 4,818,177, forward strand.
GTCAGGTTCACAGGCTGTCTATTTTGAATTGGAACAGTGGTGGTGTTCCCAATGCTTTCCCACGACAAATCAGCGGCATAAGGGGCGATTGCTTTTAAAAGGCGGAATGTGAGAATTACGTTTTACTCCAACATGGAAATCGCATTTCAACTTTAATCTCGTGGTTATGTGATGTTTTTCGATCCAGACGAACGAAAAAGAAAGCATCGATACTTAACGTCAAGTCTGGTCAGTACGCGATTTACATTCATGCTCTCCTAGCAATGAAAACACTACACTTCACTTTTGTTTAAAAAAAATCCCTTTTATTCCTTTCACATCATATTGCAAGTGTTGAACCTGGGGTTATTGAAAGTCATTAAACACATTGCAGAAAATAAACAATAATATCACTATGATTGGATTTTCTCGTTGCTATATTTTTCTTGAGAAACATTCACTTTTCATTCTGAAAGAGCTATCTACCTCACCGTCTCACAATGTACGAGTACAAATACAACATAATACAAATATATATAGCTTGTAAAACTCAAACTGCAATGTTGTTGAATCCGGTAATCCACCTGTCACTCGCTAATTATCTGTAAAAAAAAAAAAAAAAGAGATAAAATGAGAATTGAGAAATCCATCAGTGCAATATGTACGAAATGGTAAGATGAAACGAGGAGAGCAGAGTAAAGATCTTTTAAAGTTAAACAGTACTGAACTGGTTGTTCATCAGGCCCCGGTTGTTCGAAGGCTGGATAACGCTATCCACCGGATAAATCGCTATTCAGTGGATAAGAGTTAACAAAACAAACCACGCTATCCGCTGGATAGTGATTTATTCGGTGGATAGCGTTATCCACCTTTCCAACAACCCGGGCCATAAACGGAAGAAAATAGTACGATGTTTTAGGCGATAACTAAAATAAATTTTTATGATCAAATACATTTTAAAAACACCGACCTTCGTCTCTTTTCTTACCATTTCCCCCGCCAATTCTCTTTAAGAGTAGTTTCTCGTTTTCTTGTCTACTATTGCAAACAGTCCGGCGTGTAATGATTAAAAGCATTAACATTCAAACATGGGCCGGCTTTCGAATTTCCTTACGGTCGAGGCTGGTAACGCGGTAGGAAGAGAAAGAGCCTCAAATCAATCTTTCTTTAAATTATGTATCAGGAGCTTATTGAGCTGGTTATGTGGAATCTGATTTCATAACTCTAAACCTTATATATTCATTAGTTCACATGCTGAAGACGGGTTGTGGGCTGTCATATACTCGTATCTGTTCTACAGTCCGTCGTAATGGTGTATAAGTCATGTCATGAAACAAAAACGTAAATAAATTAACATTGTTTTTTTCTTTAGAGTTCATTCTTTTTTGTATCACAAGAGTGTAAAAACCCTGCTGATGCCGCGAATAATTTGCAAGCGTATTTATCTTCTAGGTTTTTCGGAACAACTTAAAGCTGACAACATGCCGCACAATTGTCTTCGCTTCTTTTTTAAATTACCTTTGCCAAAAAAATTACGTTTCTGGGCTACGACTCTCTTCCCTGGTTTTCTTCTGTGAAGAATTTTACTACGTCTCGCGAGGCCTCCATTATCCAAACGCGACACACGTGCACTCTTTGGCTTTGCCACACAGCATTCACGTGAGCAAGCCTTGGTGCAATGCCGAGAACAAATGACTGGACACGGGGAGGAGGAAGCAGTTGGAGTTGATATTAGTGGGGACAGAGAGATTGGGGGAGGCTGGACAGCACTTGACGATTCTTTCTGATCATGTTGATGAAGATGAGTGTCTGGTGTTACCGGCGTCAGTGACTTTGCAACATTTTGATGATGATCCCTTGCACTTGCTAGGCGTCTAAGATTGTCCAATACGGATCTGTCACAGCAGTGAATTGGGCATGTACTTGCACACCTAGATCTACATACCGCAGGGCACGCTGTCGGCCAGGGCTGCTGTTGTGGCTGAAAATATGGTGGTGGTGGTGGTTGCATGTAGTACGCTGGTGGAGCTGGTGCAGGGGGTGGGACATAAAAACGTGTTGCTGGTAACGAAGCAAATTTGGTGCAGCATGCGACGGGGCAGGAGCCCATGCATACGGTGTTACAAACTGCAGGACATGTTGCAGGTGGTCCTAACGCCACTGGGTAGGTCGAGGGCGGTCCTGGAACAACATAAGGTGGAGGGGGTGGAGGGTAAGGAGCAGAAATGTATATTGGAGGAAGGGGTGGAGGAGGTGGAGGTGGAGGCGGAGGTGGTAGAGGGGCAGGGGCGGGAGGAGGGTTTTGAATAACTGGCAGAGGAAGGACGCAACATTCATCAGGACAGGTTGGCTTGCAAGAATGCGCACAGTACGAGGGACAGGAGCTCGTTGAGGTACAACAATGGGCTGGACACGAGTCGTCACACTGTGATTGACAGTTGCCAGGGCAGGGTACATTGACGTGGAAATGAATGCTTTCTGTTGGCTTTGGTTCGGCCGCAACTGTAAATAGACAGTGCGCATGGCACTTTTAGCAATCATGCAATTGAGAGACCAAGAAGTAGTACTCACCAGAATCTAAGTGTTCTCTAATAAGACTGGAATGAAGGAGAAGTGAGCCTATACAAGACTGTGTTAACTTGCGGCCTGTCTGGCGTTTATTTTCTTGCATGAGACAATCACCATTATATGGTTGCAAAGTAACTGCTATTTTAACTCTAAAACAAGTCTGAAAACTTCACTGTGCATTTTAGTACGTCGAGCAGTCGCCGTTACGTCCTAACTAAAACCGTGGCAGTCCGTCTGTTTGAATAAAAGGGCTCACTTTGCCTTCAGTGCATTTACACTACAATTAAATTTGCTTTCTTTCATATTGCTAACGACAATAAATGGAATTGCGTGTTTTGATGTTGTTTGCTCACTTCCTTTATGAATGAGGTGCGTTAAACTTGAACCCTCCAATACATTGTAATGTTGAATTAAATGTAGCCCCATAAAAAAGATTTTCACTTTTGTGTATTTCAGTCTTGTACAGAAGTGTGCATCGTTACGTGGAACATAGTTGGCGTAGTTTAGTGTATGTTGGTTTCAAGGTCTGTCAATCTTAAAGCTAAGAAAAGCTAATACAAATCTGTAGGTTTTAGCCGCAGAATAGTGATTGATGCCTTTAATATAAGACAAGAATACCAACCTGTTCTTATGACATTGTCCCAACCCCAATATGGCGAAAGAATATGTTTACACGTTTATTGGAAGAGAAAGGAACGCTAGCAAGTGGGCTGCTACCCTCTCTAAGCTCCCGCTTTAAATCCTATTCTTAAATTTAAGTCCTTAGAAGATCAAAAGCGACTCTATACACTGCTAACCTTTCACTTTACAGAAGCCCCATTTGCCGTCCCGGTCATAACTGTATGTTGTACCGCACCATGGCTTGACTTGGTCTCCTCGAATGCAGTGATGATACATCATGCCGTTGTACGTGAAGGGAAACTGACAGCATGCTCCGTGAGCATTTCCACCGTACGTGTGATGGCAATCTAGACACCATGCAGACAAGTTAGCAGTTTTAGTTCAAGCATCAGAGCCAGGAGTAATCCTTATAAAGGAGTAATCCTTATAAAGCATTTCAGTTTTAGCGTCTTCAAGAAATCCTCAATTTGTAATTTTTAATTAACAGCTGGTAAATTTTAAAGAGGTTATGCTTATTTAATGGGAAGAACCTAATCCCAATCAGCAGAGAGGTCACCCCAATGTTTTTGAAAAAAAAAGAAAATAAAACCAAAATGTTATTTCTGAAGTTCTGGTTAAACATTGATTGGAATAAAAGTTTTGCTTTCTTTCGTTTTTATAGTTTTAGCGGCCATTGGCTGGTGAAACATTTGTGTTTCTCGCTTTTTATTTTCTGGGACGTGAATTCTGGAAGGCTTTTACTTACTTCCACAGTAACCCCATTTATTGTCCGTGTTGTAGTCTTTCGTGGTAGCGCACCACAGCCTTCTACTGTCAACGTTTGAACAGCTGTTGTAATCTTCTCCATTGTAGGTGAATGGGAACATACAGCAAGCTCCTTCTGAGTTCCCACCATGCGTCGGGGTACATCCTAGCACTGACAAAAACCAAAAGATATTCAAATGCAAATAGAACCTGGTGACGCGCGGATTAAATAATGGCAATTTCCAGATCTGTTGGTGGCGATGAAACATGACTTGCACAGGTAGTTTCGGTGTACATGTATTGTTCCTTTTCTCCCAACATGCTACCTTTTATTCATGGTCGTTTTTAGTTTTTTTGTTTGCATTTTGTCTAGATCACTAGGAACGAGATTTCCCATTTTTTAAAACCGTCGCTGTACCTGCTACCCAATGTTGACTTTTTACTGCATAACAGTCTTCTTAACTTCTCTTCTTTAAAGCCCTTTGCTAAAATGACTTTCTTTGACAATAAGGACTATTCAATATCCTGTCATTACAGCAATGAAATGATCTGAAAAGCTTGTTGCCCTTAATTATTGAGGAAACTATACAGAATGTTCCATCGCGCAAGTCAATCTTGATCCGCACAGTTTTTTTAATCAACTTTTCAAGTGAACGTATGGTGTATTATAAACATCAGAAACAAGTGATTTATCTGTTTATCTCAAAACTCACAATATCTTCAATGCCATTTTAAATACAATAAATAACAGTTGCCACTGCGACGACCATCCTGAAAATGGATTCTTCTTATAATCGGCTTCAACAACGGAACTTTGCTTTATTCCCTTCAAACTTCCAAACAATTCTCACTTAACTGACTTACTGATTTTGCCTGAAAAAAGTATCTATGTATAGCATTATATACAAACCGGCAATGTTCCAAAACAACAATATAGCACACTGTTTACCCTTAAGAAAGATTACGATCAAAAAATGCTCTATCATTTTAGCTTATCTGCGATTGCCACCAACGTGGTACTTTATATGTTTTTTGGTTTGGCCTTTATGTGTGTTCCTTTTTGGAATTCCTCCCTTTCTATCCGAATTAGCTCTTGAATTAGTAGCATGTAACGTCTTTTTCTCCATAACGGCATATTCTGGCTCAGTATCGTCATCAGAATCATTAAAAGGTATATCATCATTGTCATCTTCACTATCGTTTACATCGTTTCTTCCAAACAGGGAATTCCTTTGGCCTAAATCATTAAGATCATTCCGATCAATTTCAACGGGGACGTTGTACATCATGTTGCCAGGCGCTTGGTTGTTAATCTCGTTTTTCTGGTAATTTTCATTTTGCATTCCGTTAGACAGCTGGTCTTCCTGGTTTCCCTGGAGGTACATCATCTGTTGGCCATCTCCAGGGCTGTCTTGTAGCGTATTTCCATCTTCGGTGAAGACTAGCTTAGAGAGCACATTCTGCAGCTTGTTAAGCAAACCAGAGGCTTGAACTGGCTCTCCGTTCGGGAACACCTCTGAGTTTAATTCTCCTCCATAATCTGAAGCTGTAGGTGCTGCTGGTGCTATTAGTCTCGTTGGTGTTGGAGCTGTAGGTGAAAGGTCTTCAGCTCCTTTATTTTTCTTCAGAAGTAGCATAATAAGTTGCCGGGCTTGCTCGAACAGAGCTTGTTCTTTAGACACTTGGGCCGCCAGGTCTGTTTGCTGCTTGGCCAAGAAACTTTGTTGAGTTTGGATCTCAGCTATTTGCTTCTTAATAAGTTCAATATCGATTGTAGTTTGCTGATTGACTGGTGGCTGCGATGTCGTCGGTGGTGCTTGGGTTGCATTGGAAGTGGTGATAGTAATATTGACATCATCGTTATGTGAATGATTCAGTCCAGCTCTAACTGGACTAGGCGTGGCAACAGCATCATGCGTAGTGCCAGTCTTCGTCATGGCTTCCTCCTCTCGTGTCAGTAAACTTTCTAAATGTTCCTGCTGATCCTTAAGTTCGTCTTGCTGTTCTTGCAAAAGCTTTAAGGCATTCTCTTTTCTCCGGAAATGCTGATAATTGTTCAGCATCTTGTCAATAAAATTGACCCGCTCGTCCTTCAACGATTGGCCTTTTTGCTTTGCCTTATGGCCATCAACACTGTATTCTTTCATCCATTTCGTAAACAAACGTTTTATTTTATTCATCTCCTTAGATCCAATATGTGGATGCGAAAATTTCTTCTGTCCTTTTCTATCCTGCAGACGAGCAGTGATCTTTTTTGCGTCCACCTTGGCTGCATCTCTATTGTCAGGATGACAAGTACATTTCTCGTGACACTTTCCATTGTCCCGGCCATCACATTCCATGAGGCAATTGCAGCTTTCCCGATTGACCTTTGGCCTTTCCAAGGAAGGCATTGGTATTTCTTCATGTTTTAGAGCGTTTAGGGATTGAATTTCGTCATATCTTGCGGGACTACAGCATACGATTGGACAAGTCGGATGACATGGCGAGTGCGGCGTGTGACAAATAGGGGCGCAAGGTTTTAATTTACCTGAAAAGAACGCAGCTTTTCAGACAAGTTTCATGTTCCATTGATATACAAGAAAATGCAACAATTAGGAAAATAACACCTTACCTTTTGTGTTCTGCCTCCAAACACAGTGCTGTGAAACTGCTTGCTGCAGCCGCGAAATCCATCTCTATTATCTCAGTTTTTGGTTTCCAAACCGTCGAAAACTCGTTCGCTCTTTGCAGCAGAATATCGTACTCTTTGCAAATACTTTTGGATGCACAATTAACTACATAGATTCTCGTGCTAATCGGCATCGTGCATTGTAAAGGAATATCATCTTCAGCGGGTCTTAGGTCCTTTTTTAACTTTTTTCATTCCAATTTGCTTATGAACACTTTCGCGGCTGAGCGAGTCAGTTGCCCAGAGCATTGCGTTTTTGACGCAGGACATTAGGCAAAGCTACGTGCCTATAACACGAGATTCCATGTTAAGTTATGTAATTGCTATTTTGTTTTTTTGCGCACTTAGACTGCAAGGGCTAGAAATAATATAATAGAGTCCAATAGACAGAAATCAGAAGGAGAGGGACAAAGCAGTCAGTCACTAACTGGCTCCTGAGTGTACTGAAAGATCTTTATAAAATGAAATGGAAAATCTACACTAGTTGAATATAGACAGAGAATAATAGCAACCATTAACAACCTCATACTCAGGCATTCCCTGAAAATAATGACATCAGTATTTCTCGGAGCAAACCCATAAAAGCAGTTCATTGTGCTTACATTTTCGATTTAGGCTAGGTTGAATGGCATGTCGAGAGATGACATATCAAAAGACAATCGCTCTGCACGTAACACTGAAAACACTGCATGAACGAATATTTAGTTCGGGCAGCTCCATGCAGCGTGAAGCCAGCTTATGCAAAAGATCCCACCCCACAAACCAAAATGAAAGACCAATTCAAAAATATTAAAGGCTAGAAATAATTGGTCTATTTACCATCAGGGTGGTAGTGGAAGTGATAGTGTACATCTTTTCCACCTGAAAAAGAAACAAATAAAAGAGAAACATATAAGACCTCGTGCTTTAATTTAACGCGAGAGAGCAAAAAAGCATTTGGAATATACTGACAAACTGATAAAAACGTATTTTGGTTCGTTCTGTATTACAAAATGTTTGAATATTAATTCGTCTTATGTTTTATGATATTATCAAACACTCACCAGTCGGCGGAGTGCTTCCAGGCGGAGGGGCAGCTACAAAAAAAAAAATGAATTAATTAAATAAATAAAAATAGAAAATTAAAATTAGGCAAGACTGGTACCACTTAGAACACGTAACGCTACAACGACATGATAGAGTCCAAAATGAAAGCCGAGATGCAGCTATGAGAAACTTTGGCTTTGGTTGGGTTTCATCAGCACAGTGCAGGAGCAAAAAAATAGAGCACCCGATACGAGGGCCAAATGTCCACTAAGTGCCTATGTAACGACCTCAGATGAAACTCAAATCCAAATGTTCGGGTTTGGTCAACTTCACATGCACAGCGGGATTGTGGATATAATGTCTATGTCGCGAACAAACACTGTCTTGCAGGAAATGCATGGCCAATACAATCATAAACATGAAAAGCATATTGGGTCGATCATCTGTTAACTTTTCTTAATTTCGCTATTTCGCGAGTAAATACGTGTATATCGTTTGAAATCAGTGGGCATGAAGCCCAGAGAAAAGATCTTTGTGAAATAAGGTTTACGGTTACAATCGTTATTTTCAGGTAAATAAGCTTTGGTTATTGCTCATTATAATTTTTTGCTCTTTAAAACAAAAGTGTTCAGAAAAGAGTAATTCCGTTTTAATAATAAGGTTAACTCATTTCAATTACCATTCACTGCGTATTTCACGAGTTTGCTCCATTATTAAGTTATTTACGTTAAGCAACAACCGTTAAATAATAACAGATTAAACTTTTATGAAGCTCATTTTCCCTAAAACTACAGCGTCTACCTGTCAGTAACTCTCTTCCCAAGAAACATCACTTACCTGTGACTGGAACGGGCGGTGGCTGCTGTGGTGGTGGGGCTGGTGGGGGTGCCACTGGTGGCGCTGCAGGAGGGGCTAGCGAAGGTGGTGGAGACGGCGGCGGCGGTGGTGGTGGGGCTAGCGGTGGTGGCGGCGGTGGCGATGGTGGTGGTGGTGGTGGTGGTGGTGATGGTGGTGGGGAAGGTGGAGGTTGAGGTGGAGGTCCTGCTGGTGGTGGAGCTGGTGGAGCCATTGCTGGGGGCTCTGCTGGCGGTGGAGGTGGTGGCGGTGGTGGTGGCGGCGGCGGCGGTGGTGGTGCAGGTGGCGGTGCAGGGGGTGGTGCAGGCGGTGGTGCAGGTGGAGGAGGAAGTGGTGGGGGAGCTGGAGATGCTGGAGGTGCTGGTGGCTGCCCTGCAGGAGCCGTTGGTGGTGCTGGTGTTATCTGTGGAGGGGCGGCTGGTGGAGGTGACGGTGGCGCTGGACTCGGCGCTTAAATGACAAAAGATAAAATAAATTTCTCACTGGAGAATAACTTTATACAATAATTTAATATGAAGTTATCAAAATAGAGCAGATCAATCAAACCTATTGCAGTTTTCAAGAGACGACCTCATAATTATATTCAACAATTCGGATAACGCTAAAAACGCATGTAATAAGGAACTGGTTTGTGTTTACCTTACACACATTCCACGCACATTCCACACGCATTCATTCATACGCTCGTTCCACGCATATTTCAATCATCATGATTATCTGGTTGTTTTGAAAACGGCGAGGATTGACCACGTGACTGGCGTGGGTACAGCTGCCTGCTCTTCTCAAAAGAGTTCAGTCATGCTAACAAACATCTCATGTTGAGAGTGAAATTTACATTTAAAATTTATGTTTAAAAGCTCAATTAGCATTCTATTTCGACGGTTAGGCCCACCGTCTACGCTAATCCGTGACGAAAACGGAGCTTTTGAAAAACGCTCTTCAAACCGAAGGAATTTGAAAACACAGGCTTTACGTTTTAGCATGGACGAAAATCATTTTGAAAACGAAGCTTTTCGAAAACGTTGACGTCGCGATAATGCGTTTTCCTCAAACACAAATCCAATCTGACCTGAGATTGTTGCGTTTTCAAATTTCTCCGGCATAGTGTGAAAGGGACCTCAGTTTAAGAAATTATCTTTTTGACCAAAACAAAGGTAATAATCTACCCATTCAAAAATAACGTGTTGCTCGCAACTTGGTCTTTAGTCGTGGCTTGTCACGTGAGGAAAAACCAATATTATTCGGTAGGTTCTGATTGGTCTTTGGTTTAGAGTGTTTTTCAATTGAGTCATAAATTCAAAACCAAATCAATTACCTACCAGTTAGACCACTAAGCTCTCAAATCGTAGGAAAACCAAAATCAAAACCAAAGTAATTGCCTCGTTACGTTAGATACTCAGAATATTGAATAATGTTCTATATCTAATTGCATTAAGATCAGCTAGAGGTAAATATTCCTATCACGTGATCTTGCCAAAGTAAAACCATACGTCGAAAAGAGTCGTTGCTAGGCATGGAAAGAAAGTGACGAACTTTGATAGATTGCCAATTTTTTAGACCAATGTTTCATGAATAAATTTACAACCTTATGGTGGTTTGAAGGTTTTACGATAAAAGGAGAATTTACGATGAAAACATTGGTGGATGGCACACTTTGCTAAGTCCATCTTTCAAGCCATCGTAACATCTTTCACGTGACCATTTAGGCCCTATTCATTGGAGACAAAATTAACATAATTCTGGGAATAAAGTATATCTTTACGATGCTTAAGTCCAGTTTTTGGCTTCGAAACTCACCTGGTACACCAGTTACTTGAACGTTAATATATTCCGAGCAGTCAGTTCTAGGCATAACTGAAATGGTTTTGTCACCATCCAAGTGAAGTATGAGCTGTCCGTAAAGATCTTCTGCTCTAAAAGTGATAAACTTGTGAAGGTCAGGGTTTTTGAACGTTAGTCTTATTTTGAACTCATCCCCAGTAACTTGCCATCCCGTTGCTTTCATGTGTGATATAAGGTGGAACGGATGACCAATCATGTTGATGAAACGAAGTGCAATACATTTACCTGTGAAACAAAGTGATATTTTTTTGTTTAATGGGAGGTTCTATTTAAGCCCTTATCATACAGGTTAAGAAATTTCTTCCGCTTTATAGGTTAATAATAAATTCACTTTCACGAAATAGTTGTAAAGCACCCGAGAGGTTATTGTTATAGATTTTCCCAATAGGGAATAGTACATTCAGAAACAAGATGCGAACGTTTTTGTCCCACAGTATGTGCAAAAAACATTGTGTTCTTTGGATGGCTAAGACTTTTAAACATTCTAAAATGCCTTTTGGTGTAAAAACAGGAATGGGATAACTACATGTAAGGCAAACTATTAGCCAGATTAAGAATGGGAAAGTTGGAGTTGACTGAAGAAAACAAACGCCCTTCGTTAAAGCATGTTATGAATAAAACATTTTAAAAGTGGCGTCGTTCATGACCCATGTAAAGTAATTATCCTGATTACTTCCTGGCGGTCCGGAGGGATATACAGGTTTTCCAGGAACAGTCGGAGGTGGCGGTTCCCCAGGTATACTTGGAGGTTGTCCTGGTGGCCCAGGAGGAATCTCAGGCTGCTCTGGTTCTTGTGGACCTATTGTGTCACAATTTTTGTAGGGATTGTCGTTCATTGCGTATGGGACAGCAATAAAGGAGCTTTCCAGTGCAAATTCGCTTGTGTGATTGTCGAAAGCCGCTGCTGTTTTCCACGAAGATCCAACTTTATCTGAAGCCGTTAAATACCAGCCTTGATGAATCAAGCCAAACGAAAATGTGTCTTTAAGATCCGGACGACGACCAATGTAGAAGGTGGCGTCCTTAGCTGAAAAGGTAATAACAATAACAATAACGATAACGATAACGATAAGGATAACGATAACGATAACAATGATAACTTTATTTAAGTGTCAAATCAAAGAATATGAATACAGATATTTGGAAGTAAGAGTCTTTCCATGAAAGAGAAAACGACAGAAAAAATAGAGAAAAAAAAGTTAATAAATAGCTTCAGTTTCTTTAAACGTTTAACAAATTGTATTTAGTCAGACAGCGATTTGCCCGGGAACTTGGCAGAACGGCCAACGTGAAAAATCGCTTCGTACGCTTGGCCCGAGGTGGGTGCGGAAGGACGAAAGGGGAGGAGAGGTACCAAACATCGTTTAAACTTAGAGAGTGCCTAAACCGCGTTGCCATCCTTGACATTTCTATACTCCTTCATAAACTAACTTTGGTAGAAAAAGTAACCCTTTCCGCATTTGTTTTCCATATAGAATGGTAGTTCTTTCTCATATCTTCAGTAGGCACATTGCATCCTTTTCATCTAACCTGGTTTTAGTAATCTCTTAAAAATACTTTGATGATTATCCATTCCGGTACGGTGCATTCTTTTGAGACATTTTGAAAAGGGCCTTTAAAAATACCCAAACAACAGTTTTCCACCATCCAGTTTACATACACACCAACTCACAACATGCCTACCCCTATATACCTTCAGTCGCAAAAAGGTGTTTGTGGACAAGGCCTCCCTACACAGACCATTATAGGGACTAGAACTCCCTCCTTTGAAACATGTGGACTAACGTTAAACAGCGACAAACCTGTCATTATATCATTGGGCCCCGAGGGAAACAGTCCGTTTTGTTTTCCCTCGATTTTCCAAGGTTCTTGGGAGAACAAAACTAATTTAATTGTTTTTCAAGGGACCAGTAATTAAGTGTTTTGCTTTATAGCTGGAGTTTAGTGTAAAGAAATAAGGCAATATGAACCTCTGCTCAGTGGAAGAGCAGGCGATAATTGCTTGATTGTCGCACTCCGGGCAACATTTGGATTTAGGCATTGCCACGTGACAATAAATCAACCAATAAGAGTAATACGTGATCTTGAGCAGCTCTGAGAAATCAGAAATTACTTCTTATTATGATGTATTCACTGAATATTTACCAAAGTTTAAACTCGCGTGGGTTGCTCTAAGCATAAAACCATATTTCTTTTGCCTCAGGAAATAGCCTCGTTTGCAGTAGGACTCCAAAGAGATGGTGTTTCGATCCCGGCTGAACCCGGGAACATGTGCAATGAAGTATTGGCCAGTTGGTCCTATCATAAGGTCTTCACCCTTGACGTATAAGAGTGCGTTCTGTTGGTAATTCTGTATGGCGGGATGGTTTATAGAGTAAATTAGATACATCGCGCCCTGCCTGACTGAAAAACGAAAGAGAGGAAAAAAACAAAAATCAGCAAATGGCTTCCCACTTCTATGGTCAGAATAATTTGACCCTTCTAAAACAGGAACCTTCATCAGCTGCGGTGCTCCGTGCTTCTGCGAAACTCGCTGTTAGTTACCCTTTTTATATGCCCCGACGTAAAGAGAGTTGGATTACTGAAGTTCCGAAGTTGTAGAGGCACCTTGCATACATGTAGTGTGATTGGTTTCAGTCAAGTGAACTCTCGAAAGAAAATTACTTACAGGATTTTGCTGCTCCACTGCTGGTAACCTCCGTCGCTGCAGTAGCACTAGCTGTAGCCATAGCAGCTGCAGATATAGCGGCTATTGCTCCAGCAGCTCCACCGGCTGATGCTCCTGCTCCTGCTATACTTGCTGCACCTGCTGCAGCTCCGGCTCCGGCTCCGGCTCCGGCACCGGCACCAGCTCCCGCTCCACCTCCTGCACCAGCACCTGCTCCAGCACCCGCCCCGGCAGCGGCAACGGCAGCGGCAGCAGCAGCTCCACCCCCTCCACCCACAACACCACCCACAATAGGTAGACCAACCGTTACTCCCGCTTCTGCTTCTGCCTCCGCACCGGCTCCTGCTGCGGCTCCACCACCGGCTGCGGCTCCACCACCGGCTTCGGCTCCACCACCTGCCTCAGCTCCTCCACCTGCCTCAGCTCCACCGGCTCCTCCCCCTCCTCCTCCTCCACCACCACCAGCGCCTCCACCAGTGGTTCCTGCCGTGCCAGCTGTACCAGCAGTACCAGCCGTTCCAGCTGTTCCAGCAGTACCACCAGTCGCGGCAGTACCTCCTCCTCCTCCGCCACCGCCTCCTCCACCACCCCCGCCTCCTGCTCCTTGCGTCGGCTTCTCGGTGGGAGGATGCTGACCGAAAATGTTAAAAGTGCCACCACTCTGTACTTGTGCCATTAATATTTTTTGAACAGTTTCCAGCGCTATCATGTGGGCTATTCGTTTACCAGCCTCTTCACCAGCTTTCATCCCCGCCTCCAGTCCAGCTTTTGCCCCGGCTTCGGCTCCAGCCTTAGCTCCCGTCTTTGCTCCTTCCTGGGCCCCGCTGCTGGCTCCTGCCTGGGCTCCTGCGTAGGCTCCAACTGTAGCAGCGTGAACAACTGAATTGTTTCCGGTTATTACAGCTGAATAAAAGGGAAAAATGTGACGTCTTCAGTTCTTTTAAAAACCGTTGACTACACCTCGTCCAGAGAGTGCATAATCCTGTAAAAGAGGCTTCTCTTCTGATTTTTTTTTAAGCCAATCTTGTAGCGATTAATGCAAAAAAAAAAAAACAGTTACTTTTCGACCAAAAAAAAAACTTGCTATAAACGTTTCATCAAACCTATTATACGTCTGAAATTTGCTAAAACGAAGGACTATCAAATATTTATTCTGAGAAAATCCCTGAGTATACTTACGAATAGCAGATTCATTTCCACCGGCGTGCGGAATTGAAACACCTGGTATTCCTGACGGTATTCCTGGTATTGAGTTTTTTCTTTCTTTTCCATGGACTGAAATATGAATTATAAATGCAAATTCGTGTTAAGTCGCTCAAGTGTGATAATTTACACAATTAATATATTTGCTTGCTTTTGTTCTGGTTTAACCTCATTAAAGGAGATGTACGGCTGGCTGAAGATTTCGGAATAGGAAGACGTTACTTTCATACCTTACTTGCATTCATTGTACAGGTGGACTAAGTAGTGTTTGTAGTAACTCGTGGCGTATTTAAGGTGTCCAAAACAAATAGATGAGTCAAGAAGTGTAACTAAAGCCTTATAGTTTGAAAGGTGTGGAACTTAACTCCTGTAAAGCATAGTTACTAAGTACGTAAAACTGTGGGAGGCAGTATTTTTACCTTGCTAATGATAAAAATATATGGGAAAGTATGGGATTGAGCACCTGACATCATAATAACGCGGCCAGTGCCATGTATACTTAGTTGTGCGTTAAAATAAAAAAAATAGTTAAAACTCTGTGGAAGAGTTAGCACAAATTTTAAATACTAAAAAAGCCATCCTCTCATGTATAGCACCTCATTTCGCTGTTAGAACTACCTGGAAAAATATTTCGGGCCACCTGCAGTGGACTTGCAAGACCCCATGCAAGGCAGCTGGTAAAATTCTTATCCGGTTTTGCTATGGGACCAATTCTTGGGCTACCTAACATTCAGTCCAACATTCCAATCTGCACTCTAATGCTGACCATTAGATCACTGCGCTTATCATGTTACTAGCTTTTCCTGTTCGCATGGAAGTGTTTCGCGCGATTAGTTTCATAAGTGGTTGGTGTTGACACCACTAACCTCCGGCCAGGATGGAAATTTAGTTTCCACGAATAAAATAATCCTGTCCTAACCAGAGTAATGGTTCTGGAAGGTTATAAACATTGAAAAATGTAAATAGTTTTCTGTAAATAGGCACTAAAAAGTTTTATTTCTCTGTCTTTATGATCCCTTATGTGAGCCTGGAGGCAAACATGTTCTTAAACTGCACCTACCTATCTACCCTCTCAAGTCTTTTCACGCTTGATTAACTTTTAATTTGTTTATATCCTTACTTTGTATTTACATCTTAGGCAGATCAAGATAGCTTAATTGTTAAGTGTCCTGACTTCAATCATGATAATTATGAGCAGCAATACCGTCAAAATAATTATTATGATACAGTTTTGCATAACAAATTAAGTAAACCCTTACTTTTGGCTAAATAATAAAATAATTGCTCCCCCCAGGCCAGGGAATTGGCCAGGGCTCGAACCCGGACCATTCGACAGGAGGGCAACGCAATTGCCACAAGGCTAGCGTGCATGTTTTGAACTGTTAATTCTTGACTACTGAGTAAAGGAAATACCGTAAAATCCCACGTGAAAGTCCTGGGCTTATATAACTCCATAAGGGGTTTTGGGTGGACTCATAAACGGGCGGGAGGGGGGCTTATATCCGGGGGCGCATATCAGCAGAATAAAAATGGAACGACGAGAAAAAACGTATCTGAGAAACGAATTGAAGCTAACATAAAATTCCATTTAGAGCTGTTACCTTATTACCCATTACCGTATTAATCTATTACCCTATTAGCCTATAACCTTCGATTAAAAATTTTGATCTTTGTAAAAAAAACGTAAAAGGAACGCACTTATACTTTATATGGACTTATATGAGGAATAATATCTTTGTTAGCAAATAGAAGGGCTTACATTCGGGAGGGGGGAGGGCTTATAACCGGGGGGGGGGCTTTAACGTTGGATTTTACGGTATTGATAACGATAAATTTAATTCTTTGAATTCTAAGTACCCGATGCTTCAAAATGCCAGGATTGTGTTGAATTATTGCTTTTTTTTTTTGTAATTTGCCATAGTGAAAGAACATGACTGCATTTGCTAGATGAGGTTCACTGGTTTTTCAGTGTTTACCGTTGTGAGCTACACTCCATAAATAAAGTTTATTATTATTATTATTATTATTATTATTATTACTATTATTAAAAGGTGCAAGTTTGGCTTCCTTTTATTTTGTGCCAAGCCAAGATTAATACTTACGTCTAAAATTTGTGACATTTAATTTAGCAGTATACAACTCGGACCACAGAAGCTTAACAGGTAAGACTCCCCCCTGCAATATAACTGTCCACGCTGAGGAAATGTTCATCATTACACGGAAAGAGTTAACTTTACTTTGAAACCTGGATTAAAATTCAGTTACTAATTAAGGGATGAAACTTCATTTTTTGGCTGCACCGAGGGACACCTGTGATTACATTACTTGTGATTGTTAGGAACGTAGACTCGATGACAGAAATTCTACCCAAACTAATGAACTGCAGATCAACGGTTAAATGTTTTGGCTGACAGGTTAGTCTCAGATTCCGTAAAATATATGGCCACCCGTGATCCAAGCGTAACTAATAACCTTCTCTCTTTATTTGAAAACACTCTAAGCTGCAATGTTTACTCT
Source organism: Orbicella faveolata (assembly GCF_042242905.1). Taxonomy (NCBI): domain Eukaryota; kingdom Metazoa; phylum Cnidaria; class Anthozoa; order Scleractinia; family Merulinidae; genus Orbicella; species Orbicella faveolata. Next base: position 4,834,871 of record NW_028301565.1, read on the forward strand.
CTTTTAACGGGGTAAGTACCTTTGAAGGACAAATAAGAAAATGGACTATGTGGAGAGCCCGTGCTCTAGTTTCTGGGAACGATAAAACTGGATTGTTTGTGGCAGGTATAAGCCATTTAGGTCGGTTAAAAACGTCGCCATTTATCTGACATCTTTGAGAGAAGCCAAATCGCCTCCGGCTATGGTCAGAAGTGTTTATCATTTTGTACTGTTTACAATTTCAGTTTATTTTAGGAATCTTCCAGGTGTAAGAACCAGTGATTCAAACCAAGCAAAAACTTCCACCTACCAATCGCACGGTGTCTTGCTCCATTGAAACGGCCGTGTGGTTTGGGCTTTCTTCCAGCACTGATCAGCGTCAATGTTAAAACGATGAACGCACAGAAACCTCGAAGAATTTTCATCTCTTAAACGCCTATCTTTTCAAAAAACGCATCAATGTACAGAAAGCCAACATGGAAATTACCAAGAAATAATAGATATGACAATATTTGCGCTGAATTTCAAGGCAATGTCGGCTCGCGGGGGTGGATAAGTGAAACGTCGTTACCTGCTGAGATTCATTCTCCTGTCGTCTTTGAGTGACGTAATCATACCGTGGTATCAGTTTTGGTTTGCCAGACTTTCTTCATCAGCTAAACGTCATTAAAAACATACTTTATGCGAATAGGTCCTTTTTTAAATTCTTTGTAACTTCTTCCGTCTCAGATTGCGGGTTATTCAGCGATCTTTCTTGGGGAAGTTATGTTGCGCTCTTTAATGAAAAAAGCATCTCAATTATTCTTTTTGGCATAGCACCGGTCGTCTATTGTTTGATACCTGCTCGTTCCTGTTCTTTCCATTCATTTAATTATTCAAGCAGTTGCAAACGACAGTGTAGACGAAACATCGGTTTTTTTTTAAACGTTATCTCAAACAGTCGATGTTCTCCAAAATGGTTTTTGCTGTGGTTGTTGTAAGTTTAGTTTTCAGGAAAGCGTTTGAAGATGAGAAGTTTTTGACGCTTAAAATGCCACTTTAAAAGAGAATAAATATGGGCTATTCAAATATATTTTGCTCCTATCACTAACAACACTAACTATTGTCAGGTAGTGAATGAGGTCAAGAGCCCGTGAGATAAGTATCTTTGATGTTATGCTGAGAGGGCACATATATGACAATATTTCCAGACTGCGGAACACACTTTTCAACCACAATATGTTCAATGGAGAAATAACCACTGCGTAAAATAAACAATTCAGTTACAATGGCTACCTGTTGCACTATTTCGCATCTTTTCAGACCAACACTTTGCAGCACATAAACAGAATTTTTCTTTTATATTATAGACTTTTAACCAGTATCATCGGGGGGTAATGGGCAGTAATATTCTGGCGACTCATAAAACCAGACATTGAATAAAGTACCTTGTTTAGCAAGATGTCGAGAACATTAAAAAACCCCAAACTTCTAGTGAAATCTCTTTAAAAAGACCCTTTTTAGCACTTAAGATTCTGAAGGCGCTTGTGACCTTCTCGCTTGAGTGCACTTACCAAGGTCCAGGGAACTTGCAGCTGGGCTTCACGGTTTATACCATGACATAGAAAATACAGCCAATCAGAATAAAGGAAAGCCGTTGTACATTCCGCGGTATTACACCCAGCCTTCCCGTCGTGCATTACGCGTATGTTTCATTGATTTTGTTGACCAAAGTATTTCAGTTCTATTGCATGGTATATAAAATAGTTATAGAACGCTCTCTCTTGGTACACCTTGGAATATCTCATTTGTCACTTGTAAACAAATACAAGTACATCGTGGGATATATCATGGTATACCACTCGAAAACGTTACATAACTAGTATTTATTCGACAATTTGTTCCAAGACGTTCTGATTAACAAGTATAGACTAAGAACCCTGGTTTTACCTGACTGAGTCACTATATACTCGTAATTGTCCAGAAATGATCATTGCGTGGCGCGATCTTGCCCGGGTACTATCGGGGGTTTTAGTTCACCACGAAATTTTCTCCGACTCTTATTGGTTAAAATTGTTCACGTGACGCAATAGTGTTCATCTGCAGAGAGATTCCATCAGCCCTTATAGTCCACCACTAATTTTTCTCCGATTATTAGTTTAAACTGATCACGTGACGCGATAGTGTTCATCCGCGGCGAGACATCAACCCAAAGCGCCCGTCCGAGGAAAATACCCGGATGGATGGTACTCGTCCGTGAAAATTTTTCTGCAAACAAGCAGGCTTATAGAAAATAAACGATTGAAATTGTGGGTTTGAAAGTGGGTTTTTGTCTGTTTTCTTTTCCTAATTTTACATTTGGCGTTCACAGGTTTCATCTAAAAAAGTTGAAAATAATTCAATAAAATTTTTGAACTGGCGCTTAGTGGTGAACAATAAAGACAATAGGGTACTTACATGTATGTCTCGGAACTATCGGTCTTATAGTTGCCCCTTGGAAATTTGATGTTCTTAAAACTAACGTATTTGCCCGAGAAGGGAAGCTTGTAAGAACATCAAAGGTGCGATTAGGTGTAATCCCAGTTTCTAAGTCCTCTAATTTCTTTAGATCTTCGGAAGCGGGAACAAGTTAAAATAAAAACCGTGGCGGGTTGAAAGAGAGAAAATCCAAGATGGTGGTGGTTGTGGGAAGAAGAAGGAAACAGTAACGGCTCAGGTGGAAAAAATACTTATTCAGCGGACTTGAAAATGGTCTGAACCGTATTACACAGCTTTTTTCCTCAGTCTGAAAGAAAGAGCTGGAATTAAAGAGCTGGACCAAAATACTCGAACTATTGCCTTCTTTTATTTCCTATTCTACTGATCTCCTCTCATTTAGAAAACACTGCATTTACTTTAATTGATGTGGTCAAGTTGTATCCCTCAAGTGGACTTTGGATTGAGCGGTCCGAATACGAGGCCGGGTTGTGGTCATAGTGAATTTTTCTTGAATAGGACACTTACCCTCTATCTCTCTCCAGGAGTATAAATGAGTACTGGTGCGTTAAAAACGTCACACAAAAACTGTATAAATTTAATCAAACAACTGATTTCCACGAGCAGGGAGCACATAAAAATAGAATATAATTACCAGAAATGCAATTTCCGAAAATTCCACAATACGCCTTGTAGCACGCGCTGGGGCTTTATATGTTACTACAATCGTGGACTAAAGTCCTTGGGACACTTATGTAGTTTAACGAATTGTATGCGTGCGCGTTTTGCTACTGAAGTTTGAAAAAAGCGCTGCTTTCCTTTCAAAAATGCGTTACTGTTCCCCCTCCCCACCCAGGTGAAGTTGTATTCGCGTCTGGCGTGTGTGCAAAAGTGCCAAAAGTGCAAATTTGTCCCAAGAGGTTTGTCCATGATTGTAGGTTCTACGCATACTTTGTCTTTGCCTTATTTGTTGAGGTTATCATAAAGAAAATTGCCACACAAACTGGAAAAAAATACGAGTTTATTTCAACATAATTCCATAAAACTAGACACTGTCGTCACGAGGGCTTCCTCATTGTTGAGGCTCACCGAACTTGGTCAGGGTTCTGTCGGTGAAAATCCAGAAAGGGGTCCCATGCCAATAAGGAATGATCTTCGGGAATTGTAAAAACCACCATAGAAGACTACCAGAACCTTTTTTTGGGGGTTCAAGTAGTTTCTTATTTCTTCGAAATATCAGTGCAGACTCTTAATTATTAGTGCCAGGAAGCGATACTGCCTATGCCGTCAAGAGCCGTGTCGCAGAAAAAATATCTTTTGATAAAAATAAGTTTATGCTCATTTGCGGCTGATTCTAGGAACCTACCATAATACATTTATGTAGAAGTTGTTAAAATTTGAGAAAGAACATCCTTAGAAGGTACAAAGAAAAACAACTTCATCCAATGCCATGTAGAGATTTCCCTTGGGGTAAAATGCATCAACGTAACCGTTGTTGACGCTTGTTATATCCAAAATAATTTAAGTTGTTTTCATGGTTACACGTAAATGAAGCTCATTTTACACACACTGCGCGCTGTCTCTGTTGATACGTATGTGCATCCATGGCCACTTATCCAGTCTGCTACTGACTTCTGACATTTCTTGGTCGATCCCTTGGAAGCGAATAGCTTAAAAATCGCGCGTTTAAGGTTTCCATCAGCCAATCTGAATGAAAAGAAAAAAAAACAAGAAAAAACAAACCAGATTTAGTAGGATCTGCGTTACTAAAGCGTGAAGTAGAAGAAGAGACGCCGAGAACTCTACAACTATTGCAACTTTATCAAATAACTATTTCTCATTCGCCGAAATGAGTTGTCAACATTGATAAAAATGATGTTTGGAAAATCCTATTCACTGAATCAGGGTACAAATTAAAGGTTGGAGCTCTTACCCGCGGGATCCGTTACTCACCATTTGCAGTAACCCCACCTTCTGTCTACATCAAACACTTTAGTCACTGAACACCATTTCTTGACGGCATTTTGAGCTGTGCATCTCCAGTACACCGCTCCCTTGTAAATAAAGGGAAACTTACAACAGGCACCCTGAGCATTTCCTCCAACTGTAACGACGCCAACTTTACAAGCTTATAAAGGACAAGACAAAACGAAAGCATTTCAGCTATGGTGTTCATTTCCGCTCTTCTTGAAAAAAAATAGGAATTAACACATGCCTAAAATCACTGCCAATCACAATTTGAATTTCCGTATAATCACTAAAAACGTCATGTAGTGAAAGGCACATGAAATAAAAACCTCTTTGACGACGTACTAATCGATATTACCTTTATATCGGAAAAAACAAAAACCCTTCAAAAATGTAAATAACAACCAAGCCATAGAGGAAGAGGGATGGATATATTAGAGGAGATTGAGACTTTTGACGTATTACCTAAGACGGAGGTATTTTACCATCCTTTGTGCCAGCTTTATTCCAAGTATCATATTGTATTAATCGTTTACCGTGAATACTGCTTTCTTGATACTGGGTTTTGATATTTGCTTTCTCGATGTGTTTGCTGCAACAATGCCTGGGACACCATTGGGAACAGAAGTTGTGACAACTAGCAGGACAAACCATCTTTGATCGCACAGTTAACGACGTTGATGAAGGTGGGTAGTCCTCCATCTGGCAACACGATGCTGGGCAGTGACCATGGCAGATAGGATGGCAGTTAGCTGGGCATGGCAAGGCTACAGTGTACGATGCGGTATCACGAGCTACGCCTGTCTGAGTGTTTGAACAACATCCCTCTGGACAAGTGTTGTAGCACACCTTGAAACAGATGGGCGGGCAATGTACAGGCTCAGGAGGTGGACTGGGAACGTAGAGCGAAGGAGGCGAAAGTTTACAGCAGCGAACAGGACAGTCTAGGACGCAGAATTTAGAGCAGAGAGGAGAACAAGAGGGTGATGTCTCCTGAACTGGTAAATCCTGCTGAACCGGTGAGAACAAAAAAAACGTGATATGTTTGCAACAAGTTAATCTAGAGTTTTAATGCTGCTTTAACACAGTTACTGTCAGCATCAGCATCAATAATAACAAAAACAGCTACTTTCTACTGCCTGGCGCCTTACGAGAGACGATGTAAGACATGCGCGATTTAACAAATTGGCGTCAGCAGGCGAGTGGTTCCACAGTAAACTTTGACAATGTTATGACGAAATTTGTCATCAGTAAGAGGACAGACGCATAAAAAAACTGACGTCAATTTGTTTTTTACAATAACAAGGCCCAAAATGGTCAAATGCCGGGATTAAATGAGGTGAAAAGACATTGTAAACTTGCGGTAAACAAAGATAAATGAATTTTATTCAAAATGACGCGAACATTGCCAATAGATTTTCTCGCTATTTGACTGGCTACTTAAAAAAGTCCATAAAATCTCATTGGTTAAAAAGTTGACAGTTTGACAGCTTAAAGTAAACTTTGCATAAATTAAACTTTTATCCGTCTGTACTCTTATTGATGATACAATGAGCCAATCAGCGCGCGAGAAATTAGATAGTTATTTGTAAAAATGTAATTTATTATCCGTTTTGGATCAGTTTTACAGTACTTATCTCATAAAGCGGTCATTACCTTGGAAAGCTGGGGTACTGCAGACTGTTGTATTTGCTGATGTGTCTTGGTTTTCATGTTCTTCACACAGCAGTAGTCAGGACAAGTGTCGACGCATTTACCATCACAGTCAGAGAGACATGGTGCATAAGCAACCTTGGGCTGAGGCACCGAACCAGGGGCATCACCTTTGAAAAGATAAATCAATATACATACTACTTACGTATGTTGGCTGAGTCATAAAATTTCATGCCTGAAGACGGACACATCTAGAGCTCTTATGCCTCAAACCAACGAACTTATTTAATGAAGAAGTTTCTGAAATAAAGGGTTCTCTCTACTTGGGCAAAACTTTTAGGTGATGCATCATATGCATCTTTCCCGTTGTTTTAATTGTGTTTTTTGAAAATATGTGGATGAAGTTGCAAAATGCGAAAGTTTATAATTTCATACTGAACTGGTTTCCTCACCTCCACAATAACCCCACAGCTTGTCCACGTCATAGTTGTAAGTAGTGGCACACCAGGGCTTCGTTTCGTCTTGAGTTGTACAAGTCGTGTACATTTTACCGCTATATCTGAATGGAAAATGGCAGCAGTTACCATTTGAATTGCCGCCGTGGCATAAAAAGCAACTTGCACAATATCCCCATTGCTTATCGGCGTCATAATTAGCAGTTGTTGCGCACCAGCGGAAGCCTCGCTCAGCTCTTGTACAGCGGTGTTGCGGATTTCCTTGGTAGATGAATGGGAACATACAACAAGCGCCTTTTGAGGTACCATCATGTGTGGGCATGCAGCCTACATGTTAAAAACACATTAAGGGCTATTTCAATTTGTGCACAAAAAGATTGTGCCAGTTGCAAAGCGGCAAAATGAAACAATTTCATACATTAAAGGAGGCCAATTTAAGAAAAGCAAACACAAGACCAGCAGCTGTTAAGAAGGTTCTATCTGGCAATTTCTTCGTATTACACCAACAAATCAATCGATCAGCTCCATACATTAAAGGAATTACAAGGTTTTGGGAAAACGTTTAAGCCGTGGTCTGGAGTTGTTCAAAGTAACTGAAGATTAACATGATCAAGGACCGAATTTTTTCAGGTTTAGTTCTACTTTTCTAACATTTAAGCCCCTATTCTGTTTATACTCTTTGTCTTCCAGAGTTAGCTTTGAATAATTTATGTTAAACTCTAGCTACAAAACAATAAAAGCGAGAATCACTTTACTTTAAAAGGTTTTTCTACGTACCCCTATTTTTTTCTGGGATAGCTTTTATCGACCTTTGCACAACAACGGCCACGTGTTGCAAGATTTTTTCATTTTCTCAAAGGTAACTTTATTTATTTTTCACTTCCCTTACACAAGCAATTAACCGTCATTTGTTCCTAGCCGGGGAAAGATAAAGGGTTCGCGAGTTACTCCCTCTCAAGTTATTTTTAGATGTAATTTCCAATTTCCAGTTCTCCCGCAATAATTTAATCGCGTAGGTTACGCATATCATTTCATGGAGTATGAAAATTTCGCGTATTAACGCCGCTTAACCGGGCTGTCAGCATGTAAAGTTTGCGTCACAGTATTGGCTATTTCCAGACCCTCTCGGAATACTTGAACCGGGAGTGATCAAGAATAACTTGAGAACGATTGCCTTGGGAATGAGGCTTATCTAAGAGGTCAACTTGACCTAACTTTACAACATTTTTGCTGTCACTTCGTGGATCTAATATGAATTGAAAGGAATTTGGCCTGCAATGAAGAGGGCATATATATTCATCGACAATAAAAGCGATATAGAAACTAAAACCAAATGATTTAAAATCATACCTTGACTAATGAGCAACACTGAAAATAAAGATAGAGATATTTTCGTTAATCTTCCCGTTGTATGGATAAGAAGGTATTAAATATATATAGAGGACAATACATGGGCGCACGTAGATGGTCAGCTTGATATCTCACGGGCAAGCGCAGCGAATGAGTTAGATATAAAGTTGCACGCGAGAAGAGAAATTCCATATCTACAAGCAATCATGTATCATCTTGTTTATTATATGAAAATGCTAATAACGACGTTTTCGACGATTTATCAGAAGATTTTCGAACACTTTCATAAGATTCTTTAAAAGTTGTCCTAAGGCCACACGAACATTTCTCAACATTTTCTGAAAATTTCCCGACATTATCGAAGATTATTGAAGATTTCCGAAGATAACCGAAGATTTCAGAAGACTTCCAAGGAAGATCCGAAGATGTTTCGATCACAAACCAACAAATGTAAGTACAGTTAAGGGTCAAACATGATAAAAAACATTACGCCATCGATATCACACAGTGAAATTCTCGAAATTTTACACGTGTTCACTAACGGCTTTTCTAAGGGTTGGAATGTATCACGCTCGCTGTCTCTGTTATAAAAGACGTTTACAGTTTTGATTTTGCAACAATTGGTTGTGCAACAGTTGCATATTCTTTTCAAGTTTTCAGTAAGTGTCTTATATTGAGTTCATCCGCCAAAAAACATGGCTGACCGATTGATATTCTATTTGTCCGGGGAATATTTATTATAAGCAACACCATCCTTTTATGTTAAGAAAGAGTTACTAACCTGGTACTAGAGGGAGTGTTGGAATTGGAGGTAGTGTTGGTAGGGTAACAGATCCAACCATCGGTTGTTTGGTGGGAGGTAAAAAGCATGGAGGTTGGGCACCAGGTGTGTGAGTGACTCCTGGTGGTGAACATGAAGGTGGAAAAACTGGGGGAGGGATAGGTGGTGGAGTGGAATGAGAAGGACGAGAAGTGGGTTTGCAAGTAGATTTTCCTGGCTCTTCAGGACCACATGGTGGAGGTGGTGTAGTAATTGGAGGAAGCGGAGGTGGTAGAGGTGGTGGAGGAGGCGTAGACGGAGTAGGCGGAGGTGAAAGCGGAGGAGGTGGCACGGAAGGAGGACGGGTAGGAGGCGGAGGAGGGGGCAGGGGAGTAAGCGGAGGTGGAGGTGGAGGAGGAGGCGGAGCAGGAGGCAGAAGAGGAGGGGGGAGAGGAGGCACAGGAGGAGGATGCGGAGGCACAGGAGGAGGAGGTGGCGGAGGAGGCGAAGGAGGCGCAGGAGGCGGAGGAGGGGACACAGGAGGCGGAAAAGAAGGCCGAGGAGGAGGAGGGGGAATAGTGGTAGGAGGTAGTGTCGTAAATGGAGGTGAAGGACGAGGTAAAGGAGACGACGGAGGCTGCTTAAGGATAGTAGGATTAGCTGGTGAGCATGGGCGACGTGTCGTTGTGGTAGGAGAGACAGTGGTGACTTCTGAACCACATGGTGGAATAGTGGAAGGGAGCTTAGTTGTTGTTAAAGGTGGAGTAGGAGGAGGGGGTGGAGGAGATGGCGGAGGAGATGGCGGAGGAGGAGGCAGAGGAGGGGGCGGAGAAGGAGGCGAAGGCAGAGGAGGAAGTGAAGGAGAAGGCGGGAGTGGAGGCCGAGGCGGAGGAGCAGGCGAGGGTGGAGGAGGAGTTGGAGGAGGAGGCGGAGGTGGAGGTCGAATAGGAAGTGGAGGACGAGGCGGAGGTGGAGGGGGAGGAGGAGGGGGAGGAGGCGGAGGAGACGGAGGAGGAGGAAGAGGAGGAGAAGGAGGATGAGGAGAGGGCAGTGTTGATACCAGTGGTGGAGGATGTGGATGAACAGGGTGAGGAGGAGGAGGAGGAGGAGGAGGGGGTGGTGGAGGTGGTGGCGGCTGTGTCGGTGGTGGGGACGGTGGCAGAGGTGGTGGTGAGGGAGGAGTGGTTGGCCTCGGAGAAGTAGTCAACGGTGTTCTTAGTGTCGTTGGCTTTGTAGTTGTACCTACATGGTGCAAAGGCAACAATGATAAATATTAAATATGAGGCTAAAAATGCTCTTAAAAGTGTCAAATAGTTGTTGGTTAACTAAAGTTTCGGGCTTAGCCCTTTTTCAGTAGGTGAAAACAAATGGTAAATATTAGAATTTCTCTTGTATTCGCCTTAACGTTTTCCCTTAGTTAGTGTTACCGGTAACGTGAGATTACATTGTCTACCAATCAGCTGACCAAGATATGAACGTACTGAAATTGCAAGGAGGCCCTTGCGCAATTCTTATTTACACGAGGGTAGTATTGCCTGTTCATTTCAGTTTGTATTTAAATTAATTTTTTCAGCATGATTACTTTTTATTCTCTCTAGTTCAGTCTGAAAAAGTTTAAAGAACGATTAAAGAGAGGTGCCGCGTATGTGAGGAAGATTTGTTACGTTTATCGACCTTCATTCGTTCATTCATTCATTCATTCATTTGCCTTCTACACGGAATAAGGATCAGTTACAAACAATTGTAGAAAGGTACTAACGAGGTTAAAAAATAAACTGCTTACATGATTGTCCTATGGTAGTCCAGAGGAGTGCTTGTGAAAGTGCCTTCCTTAATTACAGGTCATATTAATTCCTGTAAAGTTGAAATCTGCTCTTTGGAGTTACTGATCTGGTAGATTTATTGAGCAAAATCGTGGAGTTTCTTTGTGTTTAAAACGTGCGATGTAAAACAAGATATTCACATACTTGATTTTGGTCTTGAAGTCACTGTAACTTGAATAGAATGGTCGCAGTGCAGACCAGGAACTGCATACACTATCTTCCTTCCGTCCAAAAGAATTTCACGTTTTCCATAGGGATCCTTTGCCCAAAATGTAACAATTTGACCACCTACCAGGTTTGGCGCGGTCTTGTCAAGATAAAGCTGTTGAACATCGCCCAAATTATCCATTACCTGGAAATTACATCCAAAGAATAACTTTGACATAGCGGCGGTGTTGTAAAGAAAACTGAAATCGGGCTCTGGAAGTATCAGTATTGTGTAGTGAACAGGATTCATCCTAAATCAATACAGCAACAATTATGAAGACGTGTGGACTGGTCAGTCTGTTAAGAGCACGTTTCATTTTTGACAGTTGACCCAACAGACACGGCAGTGGAGTAGGGTAGGCTACTTCTCTCGTCCCAGAAGGAAACAAAAAAACGGGGAGTGAAACTGTTTCCGCATGAAGTTGAAAGCCATTTTGTTGTAAAAAAATACAATTTTTTTGGCTGAATTTTGCCCCGTTATTAAATTCCTGGCAACTTAACATTTTGTCCTACAATGGGGTTTACAATCACTTGCCGCGCACCTACAGTTTTTGGTCATATTGTAACTACAACAACAATCAAAACAAAAACAATAATAAGAATAACAACAGTAGTAATAATAGTGACTACAATAATGGTAATTATCATATCTATAACACAGTTCTCAATTGTGATTGGTTCTCCGCGTGCCTATTTGTCACGTAATCGGCGCGCGATCACGTGGGTGTCCAACTACATGTATTCAATTTGAACTTTTGTAATTGGATGCCCACGTGATTCACACGTCAATTACGCGCGCTTTAATGTTTCCTGCAGTTTTCAAAATTTATGAAAAGCACTCTTGAGCGTTTTCGCTCAAGAGAAGTTCTCAAAAGAGATTTTTAATTCCGAAATTTGTTAGATTAATTAGTAATTGGGCCTCGTGTCGTACAATTCAGGGAGTAATCGTGCTCGTTATTTCAAATCGTCTTTGCGCTTCGCGCTCGTCCGATTTTGAAATTACTCACGCGATTACTGCCTGAATTGTACTCCACTCGGTCCGATTACTGTTACAAATAATGATAGTAATATTAGTAGTAATAGCAATAGCAATAGCAGTAGCAATAGCAGAAGCAATAGCAATAGCAATAGCAATAGCAGTAGCAATAGCAATAGCAATAGCAATAGCAGTAGCAATAGCAATAGCAGTAGCAATAGCAATAGCAATAGCAATAGCAGTAGCAGAAGCAATAGCAATAGCAGTAGCAATAGCAATAGCAATAGCAATAACAATAGCAATAGCAGCAGCAGTAGCAATAGCAATAGCAATAGCAGAAGCAATAGCAATAGCAATAGCAGTAGTAATAGCAATAGCAATAGCAATAGCAGTAGCAGAAGCAATAGCAATAGCAGTAGCAATAGCAATAGCAATAGCAATAACAATAGCAATAGCAGCAGCAGTAGCAATAGCAATAGCAATAGCAATAGCAATAGCAGAAGCAATAGCAATAGCAATAGCAATAGCAGTAGCAATAGCAATAGCAATAGCAGTAGCAATAGCAATAGCAGTAGCAATAGCAATAGCAGTAGCAGAAGCAATAGCAGTAGCAGAAGCAATAGCAGTAGCAATAGCAATAGCAATAGCAATAGCAGTAGCAATAGCAATAGCAATAGCAGTAGTAATAGCAATAGCGGTAGCAATAGCAGTAGCAGTAGCAATAGCAATAGCAATAGCAATAGCAGTAGCAATAGCAATAGCAATAGCAATAGCAGAAGCCATAGCAATAGCAGTAGCAATAGCAGTAGCAGTAGCAATAGCAATAGCAATAGCAGTAGCAGAAGCAATAGCAATAGCAATAGCAATAGCAGTAGCAATAGCAATAGCAATAGCAGTAGCAATAGCAATAGCAATAGCAATAGCAGTAGCAATAGCAATAGCAGTAGCAATAGCAATAGCAATAGCAATAGCAGTAGCAGTAGCAATAGCAATAGCAATAGCAATAGCAATAGCAATAGCAATAGCAATAGCAATAGCAGTAGCAATAGCAATAGCAGTAGCAATAGCAATAGCAGTAGCAATAGCAATAACAATAGCAATAGCAGTAGCAATAGCAATGGCAATAGCAATAGCAGTAGCAGTAGCAATAGCAATAGCAATAGCAGTAGCAGTAGCAATAGCAGTAGCAATAGCAATAGCAGTAGCAATAGCAATAGTAGTAACAATAGCAATAGCAGTAGCAATAGCAATAGCAGTAGCAGTAGCAATAGCAATAGCAATAGCAATAGCTGTAGCAGTAGCAATAGCAATAGCAGTAGCAATAGCAATAGCAAAAGCAAAAGCAATCGTAATGGTAACGCTAACGGCAACGGTTATGGTGATGGTGATGGTGTTGGTGATAGTGATGGTGATGTTGATGGTGATGGTGATGGTGATGGTGTTGGTGATGGTGATGGTGTTGGTGACGCTGACGGTGAAGGTGATGGTGATGGTGATCGTAATAGTAATAGCAAGCAATAAAATCTCTCAAGATCTCACGACTACGGATGATCATACAAACTAATATCAAATTTAGTTCTAGCAAGCTATTTATGACTTCTGCTTGACTAAAGTGCTTTTATCAGTTTCAGGTGCATGCCACTAGGAACACTCAATGATGAAACAATTATTTCGATACTGTTTAAAAAAGACATTAGGTTTTACTCGTTACAGTACTTGACTTCAACGTTACTATGATAACTTCAAGTGGCTGGATAATTTCAGTCCCAATTCTCGGAATATTAGGTCAAATATGTGCTGTTTGAAATGCGAGGCTTACAGTATTACGTCAAGTACGATTTCTTTCCAAAATGGGTTAAAGAAACTACTCGCGAAAACCAAGTTTACCTGAGACAGAACTTCTTCATCGTTATCAGCCACCCAAGATCTTTTGGGTTTTCTCTGTTGCAATCCTAGCACTACACCATTTTGAATAACGTAACGAAGATGCAACCTGGGTCCTGTGACTAAATACCCTTCTGGTTTGAGACTGGAATAAAGAATGAAAGGCACACCAACGTTGTTCCAAAAGGTAAACCTGAGACATGGCCCTAAAAGAAACAAATAAAGACTACTTATTGTGTCAACGAAAGATCAAATATGAGTGTCTCTTATAAATTCTTTTCAGTCTGTTTGAACCTCGTGAGGACGTCGTACTAGTAAAAAGTCGACCAGACCTATACAATTTCAAAGTGACTGTCAGTGATCATTGATGCTGCTTTAACGTTCGTCTGGCATTTACCATAGCGGGCAACATTTCTAACTACTTATTAACCGAGAGTGAGGTCTTTACGGGAACTTCTCAGACCGAGACCTTGCCTAATTGACCGAGCGATAGCGAGGTCAATACTGTAAGGCCAAGGTTTGAGTTTTTTCCGTAAAGATCGAACATTCGAGGTTAATAAGTTGTTTATTGTTTCTTGCTTATTGCTTTGTTTTTGCAGCCCCGTAATCGGCCCGTGGGCATTACGGAAGAATAATGCCTCAGAATTAGCCAATCAGAGCGCGCGTTATATCGGCTATAAACACAAGCCATATAATGAAAGGGTATAATGACCTAGTGAAGCATAATCAGTATCTGATGAACCAATCGATTACCCATCCATCATTTCTTTGCTCATGCTTAATTGGTAAAGCTGTATAGCTTTATCAGTTATTTAAAAAATTGAATCCAGCGTCAAAACAATACTGTACGTACATTGCCAATTTGTTTTCTAAAGTCCTGAAAGCTGCATTAAATCGGTGATCTGCATACAAACCTCAGTTGAAAGCGCAATGATGGTCATGTCTTTCGGCCTTCGAAGGATAGAAAAATTTCCCAGGTATTCTTCACTAGGCAAGGTTTTGATAAGTCTCTACTGCCTGATGTTCGTCATTGGCGCCTAATGAACACTGTTTGGTGTTTCTTTTTCTTTCATTTTTAGGCCAAAAGAGGTAATACAAAGGACCTTGAAAAACTCGTTCACGCCCAGAGCAAGAAGCGCACTTACGGACGTCAATATCGTATTAACATAACGTGATGCTTCCGAGTTTCCCTGCTGTCGCGTTTTGAGTCGATTACGTAAGTCTGCCTACGTTTTTCGTGTTGTTGTTTATTGAAACAACAAGCAGACATCAGCATGTCAACAAACCGTTATAAGCTCGTGTTTCCGCAGCATCTCTCGTTGTCCCAAATTTCCACTCGTGTTTCTATTAAACAATTAGATTACGAGCTTGAGAATTCTATCACGTGACAGTTGACGAGGGCACAGCCCTCGTCAACTATCACGCATAGAAATCGAGAACGAATAATCTAATTGTTTTAGTATAAGTCTATTAACTAGGGCACACTGCTACGCTACTCACTATCTATCACAGAATAGATAGTGAGTAGCGTAGCCAATCAGAGAACGGCATTTGTGATAGAACGCGAGTAGATTTATACTAAAACTCGATAGAAACAAGGTAGATGTTTTCAACTTCTTAA